>NC_143227.1:4114689-4207189 GCF_030267445.1 Bombyx mandarina
ACGCCTCTCGGAGACCGGCGCTTGCTCGTGATTAAATTGACATACGTACCTGAAACAATTACATCGCATATGAGAAATGTTTTGATGGAGAAAAGACCAAATGTGGTCTGGTTTACTGGTGGTAGGACCTCTTATGAGTCCGCGCGGGTAGGTACCACCGCCCTGCCTATTTCTATTGTGAAGCAGTAATGCGTTTCGGTTTGAAGGGTGGGGTAGCCGTTGTAACTATACTTGAGACCTTAGAACTTATATCTCAAGATGGGTAGCGCATTTACGTTGTTAATGTCTATGAGCTCCAGTAACCACTCAACACCAGGTGGGCTGTGAGCTCGTCCACCCAGCTAAGCAATACAAAAAAATTAAAAAAAAATCGAGGGTTGAAAAGCTATTTCGTTTAAGGGACATTTTTGCAACTTTACAGGAGAGCCATTTAAAATTTGACAATAATATAATACCAAAAAATATCTTCAGCTATATGAATGGAGAAAGCTTATTTGCACTTACTGTTGATGCTAATACCAAATAAAACGCACCTTTTAATTACAAAGATAAATGTCGGCTATTAAGAGAAACCAAACAGCATTTCACCCCTCGATATATGCACATTCATAAATTTGAAACAGTGTACATCACATATATATTTAGATGTCTGTTTGAAAGTTATGGCCCTTATTCCAATTCACAGCTGTGACTTTAACGGCTTCTTATTAAAATGCTAAACATGGTACCAGACTTTTGTAATTAGCTTATATAATAAGCAAATAAACTTATAGTTCTTCTGGCGTTGGACAATTAATAGAGCCCTTATAATTCAGAAGATTAATACCGGCGCCACCTATGATAAAATAGACGACGAGGTCGAGGTTTTAATTGCATCAAAATAAAGACCATTCAAAATTGAACACTCCTAGTACTGCTTTAGGACATACGTTGACTAGACGAACTATCGGCCACAAACTTTCAATTATTCATACATTTTGTTTAATTTATGGTAAAAATCGATAGCCATAACCTAAGGCATATGGGTATATAGAAAAAATGGTATGAGTTCCAGGATCGTACCACGGTAGATACAATAACATGATCTGACCACGAGGACATTGGACGCATTTCACGTACAAAGAAATTTAAATTTAGAAATTCGTACAGAGATTTCTGCGATTACCCAATTTAAAGTAAAAGCTAAATTTGCACTGCCAACGTTAAAGAAAGTTAAAAAACCTCACGGCGGCATTGCGCAATCCGCCCGTATTCGTTTGAAGCGACATCCTTTCACTGGTCGATCGAAATATATTCACAGTTTAATTAGCAGATGCATAGGAAATCTTGAGTACGAACATTTTTATTATTATTTTATTCTCCATTAATATCAGCAAAACATAATATGGTCTGACCCCACCACCATGTGGGATGAATAGCTAGGAGAGAGGGAGAGAGGGAAAGAGGGAGAGAGGGAGAGAGGGAAAGAGAGAGAGAGAGGGAGAGAGAGAGAGAGAGGGAGAGAGAGAGAGAGAGAGAGAGAGAGAGAGAGAGAGAGAGAGAGAGAGAAAGAGAGAGAGAGAATGTTACATAGAGAACGAGAATAGTTGGTATTTTTTATTAAGTAAGACATATATTACTATATACTATTATGTATTACATTTTGATACTGATAGTTGTTGCGTGAAATAAAGTATAGTTATGGATAAGGTAGAGTTCTGGCGGCTGTATGAATTAACAGAAGAACGAACGGGTAAGTTAATCTATACTAATATATAAATCGACAGTGGTTTTTACAGATGTTACGTTATAACTACTAAACCATGCATCCGATTGACTTGAAACTTGGTATCCGTGTAGAAAATACATGTACTTAATGGATAGGCTAATATTTATATGAGAGTTGGACTCCCTACACCAGTTGCGGGGGCGTTAATGATGAGAATCTTTGTGGGGGTGAGAAATAATAATGTTAATTTTAAATGCCCAGCGAAGCGGACGAGTACAGCTAGTAGGTAATATAAGTAGATTAAAATAATGTAGGTACAATTATTTTTTAATATGACGCTTGTGAGCCGAGCATCACCCGTGAAAATGTTTACCGTCGTTTCTGCATTATTGCCAATACAACACTTAAGAACGTTTCGAAAGCCAAAATATCAAGGTCAAAAGAAAAACCCAATTCAAAACAAAATATAATAAATTTAAAATAATAAATTAAAATTCTTACACAATTTCTCGCATTTCTTAATTAGATCGCCAAACTCACGACATCGGTATCATCATATGTATTGTGCCGAAACGATTCGTATAACAGTACCAGCAAAACTCATATTTCACATCTAATTTAATTAACAAGACAAAACAAAACAAGCCTAAGAACAAACGACATAAATCAAAGCTTGGCAGTAAATTTTCATTTCGGCTGTACGATCCTTACTCCTGCTATACCTATATTATATTATTATTATTGCTTAGATGAGTGGACGAGTCACAGCCCACCTGGTGTTAAGTGGTTACTGGAGCCCATAGACGTCTACAATGTAAATGCACCACCCACCTTGAGATATAAGTTCTAAGGTCTCAGTATAGTTACAATGGCTACCCCACCCTTCAAACCGAGACGCATTACTGCTTCACGGCAGAAATAGGCAGGGTGGTGGTACCTACCCGTGCGGACTCACAAGAGTTCCTACCACCAGTGATTACGCTAATTATAATTTTGCAGGTTTGATTTTTATTACACGATGTTATTCCTTCACCGTAGAAGCCAATCGTGAACATTTGTTAAGTACGTAATTCATTAGAAAAATTGGTACCCGCCTGCGGGATTCGAACACCGGTGCATCGCTACATACGAATGCACCGGACGTCTTATCCTTTAGGCCACGACGAATTCAATTCAATATGTGAACTATATTGTTAATATTGTTATTGTTAATATAGTTCACGATCATATTGGATTAAAGCCGAAACCTAACAAGTTCAAACTGCGGTGACAAGTTCGAGCGACCCGCAGCCCGTGGCGACTTCTAATCAAGTCCCAAGTTCATCACGTAACATACGCAGTCGAAACATCTACTACACTAGTTATGTTTTGCTGAATTAAAATTAAACAATTGACTAACGCTGATTAAGCCGGTCGTCCTAAAGATAAGGAACTTTGAAAATAATTTTTCAGTAACACAGAGTCAATGTCATTATCCCGGTCATCGTTTTCGTCGAACCCGTCGCTTGCGACAAAGGGCTCGGCGAGTAAATTGACCCACAGACACAGCCCACTGAGTTTCTCTTTGGATCTTCTCAGTGGGTTACGTTTCCAATCCGGTGGTAGATTCTGCGAAGCACTGCTCTTGCTAGGGTTAGTGTTAGCAACGTCGTCAGGTTTGAGCCCCGTGAGCTCACTTGTCAGGTTACGCTGATATAACCTCTCAAGGCTATCAGCTTAGGTAGGAAAAAAGTCATTGTGGAAGTGTCTATTTTGCTATGAACAATTTTGAGGATTTTTTTAAGTTCTTCCTTAACGTTGAGGAGATTTTTTACATGGCACTGTGAAAAATACGACTCTAACAAAGAAATAAAAAAGCATTTTTTAAATTCGATTACTGAAAATAAACGCGGTTAAAAATGCGAAAATATACCTCTAGTAGATAACAAGTTCTGTGACCTGAATCGGATTTCGGACAGTTACACACGAATTGACTAACAAGTACTGTTATGTGTGCATAGTAAACACTACAAGACCATGAACTAGCGGTGACTACGTAACGCCGATGCACAAGCAATTAACACTCCATTTGATTTCTATTGCAGTACAAGGCTCGATTCAACCATTAATTAATCGCAAATACATAAGGTTCTAAGTTATTTGAGTGATGTATACCAACTCGGGTAAGTAAAAGTAGGGTAGTTGGGTAGGCAGCGGCTTGGCTCTGCCCCTGGCATTGCTGACGTTCATGAGCGAACGGTAACCATTCACCATCAGGTGGACCGTCTGCCTACAAGGGCAATAAAAAAAAGAAAGAAAGCATTGTGACTTCATTTATTGCGGCGACTTTTACGAACACACTCAATCGTTTGCTGTATATTTAAGATCATCACATCAGCCTATAGATTGATTGATATAGATAATTATGCCTATAGATGATTAGATAATTGCATGAGCATGATCCTCGGTTTCCCTTATCCAGTTCTTTCCAACTGCATTTAAGAGACTATACCTAAAAAACTAAATTTAATCGGATAACGTTAAATATTGTAATTGGACTGTCTGGGAGATCATGCGTAATTATCAATACCGACAAAGTTAATTTTCGATTTGCTGTTTAAAAGCCTGAAGAAATCAGGTATAATTTTACTTAAAATACATGCATGTTACTTAATCACAACAACTGACAATGTAAATCAATCAAATAACTCTTGTCAAATAAAGACACACATATATATATCTTGGTATATGAAGGATATTACATCACACGCAACCAAAGAACACTAAATCAATCCCACGATTGCCTATTGTCTCAGTCCGACCCGCTTATGTGATGGAGTGCCAACAAATTGTCGAACCCTTTTTACTTAGGACGTATTGGATATGAATCAGTCTACGAGGAACATCAGCGCGACGTTTGGTATCCACTGTTACAGAATATGGGCTCATGTCCAGCCTTTTGGTGCCAATTCAGGGTGCTCGTATGAGTATAATGTCTTTACCGAACTGAGTACTTATCGTTATTATGATTTGTGGAACTTAAACGTTGTAGAAATATTTTTCCAACCCGAACTGCAGTTAGCGATGTACAAAATTAAATCATGTTCTCTGTGTATTCTTTGCATTAAAAACCCAATAGATATACTCACATATATTATACTATACGATAAAGCTAACTGTAGTAATGCTAATGATCTATTTGTCAAATTCTCTTTACTAGAGGTCCCGCAATAGTCGAAATTCGACTATAATTAATTGGAATCGTAAGTTTGTACACTATTATGATTGTATTTTATACTACTATAATCACAAATTTCGCCAAGACTACAGTATAAAAAAAATATTAATGAAGACAAACAATATTTAATCTATTCTCAATATGACCACTGACGTCAAGAACAAAAGTTTGATAATAAATAAATAGTATGCATGCGTGTGTGCGTCAAATACGTGGTAGTGTGTGTAATGTTTTCTTTATTGATTTAATGTATCTTTTATGCATTATTTAAAAGAAAAATAGCATTGTGCACTTCTTCTCTATGTTCTCTATAAGTGTGGAAAATTTCATACTCCTCCGTCCGCGCAATTTTCGTAAAAAGGGATAAAAAGTTTTTGCTTCACGTATTAATATATAGATAACAACGGTATGGTAATATAGTTAAAATAAATATTTCCATTTGATTACATGAAATGGGTAACAAAGCTATAGTAGTGCGGGGCAAATGTCGAAATCTGTTTTGAAATTCAAATACAGCGAAAGGTTAATGCTATTATAATTACCACATACATATTGTTCGATTGGCTGAAATTCTAAATAGTTTTTATTACTAATGGATATTTTGTCGCATCTCTCAACGATCAAGATATTTGTATAATTGCACAAAAATGTTATGCTAAATGAAACATTGAATTACCCTAAATAAATATTATTAGGTGGGTGAAATTATAAAGTAACCAACTAACCGAATTTACAGAAGAATACTGGAACAATTACCAACGAAATGTTGAATCGATCAATTCACTAATTAATCAAATAGTTCACCAATTACTAAATCTAATACTGTGCCCGGGAGCTGAAAAGCCAAAGTAGGTTTTTGTTTTTAATGAGATTTTATTGCCAGTTCATTAAAAAGTATGATTTTTTTGTGTTAAAATGGCGTTGGTTTATCAACATAAATCGTCGAATAACAATAATTGTTCTGCTATACCACAATTTAACATAGAATATATATCGACGCTTGAAAGGCAAACGTGACTAAGCGAAAATTCGTGAACTTTACAGTAGACTAATTTAAAGTTGAAATACCTGAAAAAAATTCTATTTTAACGAGTCTAGCTGTAGTATTGAAATGATTTTAATTAGACTTAGAAGTATATTTTTTTTGCGCATCGAATATGGTTATTGCCTAGCATTTATGTACAAAACAGTTATTGTCGCTTAGTCACGTTTGCCTTTCAAGCGTCGATATGTAACTGCTATAGGTGCTTCATTGTTCTAATGCTTAATACTAAAAATAATAATCACTGGCTCTATTATCACCAGATCACAGATAGATTCAAATGCGAAAAAAAAAACATTAATCTTCTAATTTAGAAGTCGCTCCTAGATAAAGTGCAAACTCGTTAAGAGCTTTGGGTATTACTGTGGCTTTCGAATAGCCAAGACGAGGAAGAATATAACCCTGTTTTATTTAGGTTAATTTCTGTACTAAGCTGTTCGGTCATCAACGCCATTTGAAATTTTTATCATTGTTACATTCTTCTTTGTAATTATGACGACCGCTTTAGTATCCAAATATTAATTCTTGATAAGGAATAGACGATCATCGCACGCATTATTTCGTGCTGGAATTTTTATTTTTTGAATAGGTACCTTTTTTAGGTCAGAAGGAAATCGCCGGATTCCGCCTATGCTTTTTGGGCGGTACATAGAAATTATTTCGACTAAATCCTCCTGACGCTGAACCCACATCCGAACCTTATATATAGCAGACTTCCAGGGACAAGGTAATCACTTTCACGCTGACCGCGTATGTCCCACCACCCTACCCAAACTGGACGCCAAAGTGGCGGTTGTGGTTGGTTGGCGAACTACACGAAACCCGCCTTGATCGTGCTGCCTAATCAGACCCCCGGGAAACACTGCTGGATCAGAAACAGCTTAGAGCGGAGAGAGCGATCATCCGTTTATTGAATATCTACTAAATCAAACGTAGATTTCTTATTCATTTCTCCAAACGTAATGTAATCACTTATTACTTATTATCACGGTGATTATGATCAATCGTTACCAATTCATAAACTACCAAAATAAATTAGTCCAATTAACTATTTATATACACACACATATGTACGTGCGCCATATAAAAACGTTAATATGAGTAACGTTCAATTTATCCGATGTTAATGGAAGTTGCGGTGGCACGCAATCAGAACTTTAGGGGGAGTCGTATTTTAATAGATTAGTTATGAACAAGCTCGTAAGGGAATTTGGGAGCGAGGGAGTTCGAGGTTATGTAAACACACGCGACGCAAACGTACGCCGGTACCACTAGGGTACTCGGGTAAATCGCTTCAAGTGATTTTCCTATCGATTGAACGTTATAGTCGTTAAATAAGACGAATGTGGGTCGCTTCGCCGGCTCCACGATTGTGTATTCAGGCCTTATGCATTGTGCTCAAACGTAATTGTAATTTGATTGATCTGGGCACTGGATTTCGTTTAATTCAGAACAAACAAAAGACTTTTATGTAACAAATCGAAAGTCCGATGTTTAGTAAATTGTATCGTAATAGCGTTAAGATAATCTAGTGTAACAATAAATCGATACAATCGAGTTATCTTCATGGGCAGACATCGACAAGGACGGGCGAATGACTAGACGAAATGACACGGCACTCGATCGGAAAGTGTAATTGGGAGCTGGGAACCGGCCTTTACGAGCAAATCTGGCTCTAACCAACCGACCGTTCGTTTGATTGAGAACCACCCCTTAGATATGGCATCATTAAGTTTTACGATAAGATAATAATTCAATGAGAAAGTATACTAAATACATAATGAAAGAATATCGAACATTGATCTGTGAAAGTTTGTTTATATTGGGTTGTAATTGATTTATTCATATGGCAATGACTCAGAAAGATCACGTACAGCCGGTAAGCACATAGTCGCGATTTTGAGATATGACACACATCGGAGTACTGTATGCAATACCGAGATTTTGAATGGAAAGAAACAATAGTTCAATTGCCTGATACTTCAAATGGCAACATCTGAATTTGAATTCTCTTGCATTTGCAACTTTATTTAAAAATTTCGTTAAAGATGTTCTCTACTTCATTACGAAATGTGGTTTCAACAAGATTGCCCTACGCATTTCGCTCATCCTTTATTTGATTTTATGACTGCGAGTATCCCAAAAGGTGGATTTAGCGGCCTAGGTTCAAATAAATAGCCTCCTTGTTCTTCTAACCTAAACTTACATTACGTAAGTTATAAGTATGATAGTCTCAATTTAAGAAATAGTAATTGTGGCTTCATCATTACGTACTTCAAACACACTGATTTAATGTAATAGATTTTGTTTAATACGCGAAATTTATCTTTGTAATGAAAGGTGCGTTTTATTTGGTACTCCTATCAAAAATTTGATGTTTCTAATTTAACTTCAATTAAGTTTATCCCATTTAAATAGCTGAAGAAAAAAAAAAATTAATTATATTTTTTCCAAATTTTAAACTTTAAATGGCTCTCCTGTAAAGTTGCAAAAATGTCGCTTAAGCCAAATATTTTTTTACCCCTCTTATATAATCCAAGATTGTTTTCAAGAATACAAATTACAAAATACATCACCGTGGCATGTCTGTAAGCTATCGCTCTCAGACATAAAGTCGCCTATTGTACCGCTTTTCCATTGTTATTAGAAGATTTACTGTTTTTTTTTTAATACTATAAATAAATATCTATGTCTATTTAATGCCGAAAGAAGAATACAACACTACAAAAATAGAAAGAAACAAATCCGGAACGAACCGATTTGGAACAGAACAATTAAATAACAAAAACAATCGCCAGCGAACCTTGTTCTCGTAATTCATTAAGCACGACTAAAAACATGCACGATATATGAATACATTGAAACGATACAAATAAACGGTAATCAATTATTCATGAAACCGCAAATAATGAGACAGCGTCACAACATTTGTATTAAATCAAAAACTAAAGTGTCCACCACGGTTATTATAACGAATACAATTTCGTTAATTTAGAACGGTCGAACGCCAAACGTTTCGAGTTGATTTCCATTAGGGTCGAACGTGGTGATTCAATTATCGGTTCATATAAACAATTCATTTAAGCTAAATACGTTAAGATACGAGAGTTAATTATTTAATGAATACTTGTATATCTTTTTTGGAACGAAGTTCCTTATGATACGATGCGGAGGGGTACCCTAACCGGGAAAAAGCGTCCGTAACGTAAGATTTTTACTATTTATGTATAGTCTTAGTATGATGGCTATACAGTGTCTAATGTATAGTCTACGTGATGACGTTAATTATTATTATTATTATTCATATAAATAGCTGTTTATTTGTATATTATTATTATTATATAGTTTTTATAAATCATTGTGAATAAAATAAAGTTGATAACTTTGTAAAGTTTTTTTTTTATCAATAAAAAAATCATAATAAAAAATGTATACCTGAATAACTATTTTCTTTATACCTCGAATAGAATTTAAAATTAATATTTTTATAATAAGGAACTTCATTCCTATCCGGAGTCCCACGACACCACACTACTTTTTTGTAGCAGTGTGCTTGGTGCGAGTTTTTTAACGTTCTCGCGCCCCTAGCGGCAAAGGTAGGCAAACGATTCCATTCCATACATACAAATATGAGTTAACTTTTACGCTATCGAGAACGTTAAAAAGCTCGCACTAAGCACACAGATCGCGAAGCTATATCAGATCGTCGAAATACGAATTCCGTAAAGAATATTCTCATCTATACGCATTTCCACTAGCCGATGTCGTACCGAAGCAGCGTCCAATGACACGAACGGAATCAATCTTCATACATTTTACCGTTCAATGGATGATAATGGAAGGTAAGAGCCCCAGCAATATTTCCTTACAATGGCACCCGCTGTGTAATTGCTCCATGGAAGAGTGCATTCACATAATAAAACTGTCGTCAGTTGGCATTCCCGTTTTTTTTTTCTTACTAAGAAGGGAAAATATATATTCGAATACATAAGTTTACGGCTAGCATCGTATGTGTGGGAATTTTATATTACCAAAGAACAACAAATCGCGTTCTTATCGATTTCGCTTTGTATAACACATATGCGAAGATAACAATTGTAAATATATATAAAACAAACATCATAATAGGTTACAAAGCGAAGTAAAATCAATCAGCTCGTTTTCTACATGCATGACAAACTATTTCATACGAAACAGTAACACTTTAATTATTATTTTTGATTGAATTTTGTAAATTCACGGTAATAAATTATATGTAGATTTTTTTTTAATCTTAATGTTGTATGAGTAAGAAATATCTCGCCGTCTCTTTCGTACGTCCATTTCTTAGTCACCGTGACGACATTGTAGATGTAGCAATGTGCATCGTTTTTTGTGTTAACCTCTAAATTAACTTTGAGAAAATCGTACTGTTCTTTTTTTGTAATTATTATTCTAGAGTACAACATTAACAAAGATAAATTAACTAAAATCATATAGCCGACAAATTTTTTTAATTTTTTTTTATTGCTTAGGTGGGTGGACGAGCTCACAGCCCACCTGATGTTAAGTGGTTACTGGAGCCCATAGACATCTACAACGTAAATGCGCCACCCACTTTGAGATATAAGTTGTAAGGTCTCAGTATAGTTACAACGGCTGCCCCACCCTTCAAACCGAAACGCATTACTGCTTCACGGCAGAAATAGGCAGGGCGGTGGTACCTACCCGCGCGGACTCACAACAGGTCCTACCACCAGTGTAATGAGTAAGGAATATCTCGCCGTCTCTTTCGTACGTCCATTTCTTAGTCACCGTGACGACATTGTAGATATAACAATGTGGATCGTTTTTTGTGTTAACCTCTAGATTAGCCTCTAGAGAAAATCGTACTGTTCTTTTTTTTTAATTATTATTCTAGAGTACAACATTACCAAAGCTAAATTAACTAAAATCATATAGCCGACTAATTACATAACAGAGATCATTTCGAAGCGGTACGTCGTCAAATCTGAGACATTTTAAGCTATTAAACAAGTTTTCGCATACTGAAATGCAACTGCTACAGTGCACAACACTAAGGCACGCTAAAGTTTGCCGCCGTGCTGAGTGAATAACGCTTAAGTGCCATTGACGCTAAACAACTTCCTAAGTCACGGCGGTACCTTGTTCAACACTCCGTAAGTTATTCGAGTAACCGCGAGCAACTTAAATGAGACAATAAGTAACTAATTGTTACGGAGTTGCGTGTTAGGCAGCTTGTGCGGTAACCGTTACGAGCGCAAGAGACGAGCATACGCTCAAAATAACTTTAACAGTCATTGGAATTTAAACTCTATTCCAAAGTTGCATTCCTTGCAATTTTCAAGAACGTAACTCCACCGACGAGTTTTGATGGAAACTATAAACTACGTTTAGCTTGTTCCGCAACAATGTTTTTAACTTCTGTTCAAAACACACACACACACACACACACACGGCCAAAAGTAATTAACAAGCAGTTCTACAGATCAACGATTTGGTTTATCAAACGTCGTATTTAAAGTCGACTTTTTCTCCAAGCATGAAATATATAGTTAGCAGTATTTTGGTTTACAAAATCCCTCTCGTGTTGTACATATACACACATTGTGATACTTAATTGAACTAAATACTCTTCATATTAAGATTATTGAACAAGTAAAACTTCTGTAGGGCAGTTTTTTAGGGTTTGAGAGAAGGGGATGACTGGACGAGCAGACAATGGGCTCCTTCGGATCGTTCTCGGAGGCTCAGGCAGACGTGACGTTGACAAACGATGACCAAGCACTTAAGAAGATCGGACAGGTGATCCGACACCGGACGTCTATTCATTGCGCCGGTGGCTATTTCGTTTTCGACAAATTAAATGTCCTTTCTGAGAGATGTTTATTAGTTAGACTCGCTTTAAGTTTTACAATCTGAAAAATCACTCATAAGTAGTTTCTTGTTAAGGTACGCTCTCGTCATTACGGATCCTCCAGATCCATTAACGGTGCTTTTAGGCACCACAAGCACCGGTCACCGTCCTCGTCGAACCCGTCGCTTGCGACGAAGGGCTCGACGAGCGAATTAACCCATAGACACAGCCCACTGAGTTTCTCGCCGGATCTTCTCAGTGGGTCGCTTTTCCGATCCGGTGGTAGATTCTGCGAAGCACTGCTCTTGCTAGGGTCAGGGTTAGCAACTCTCCGGTTTGAGCCCAGTGAGCTAACCTACAAACGTTAGGGTGAAGTTGAAATAGTCTCTCAAGGGTATCAGCATAGGTAGGTAAAAAAGAAAAGGTACGCTCTAAAACCATTAAAAAATAACGCTGCTAGTATTATTAATTGTTGCAAGAGTTGTTGATGAATTAAAGCAGTTTTAATATTTCAAAGAAGCGTGCCCTCTTCCCCATTAGTCAGCTTTCATCGGTGGAGCTATATAATAATATCTAAAACGGGCGCCTTTTCCCCAATTTGTTGATGATCTCAAATTTACGTTAATAACAGTATTCTCAAACGAGCGTTCTGATTTATGAAACAATTACGATAAATTATACTTGAACCTCCACTTAATGAATATATCGTTGACAACAAATCTTCGCTTGCTAATAAGAACCTCATTTCTCGTTAAACGTTAATGAAGGTTTGTCATAGCGTTAAAATTTTAACAGAGGTATCGGGGGAGCGATACCTCCTCTGAAGTTTTTTTTATTTTATTTTTTTATTGCCTTTGTAGTCAGACGAGCATACGGTCCACCTGATGGTGAGTGGTTACCGTCGCCCATGGACTTCAGCAATGCCAGGGGCAGAGCCAAGCCGCTGCCTACCGCTTAATACTCTCCACAAGCCTCGTTTGAAGAAGGACGTCATAGCGCTCGGGAAACACCGTGGAGGGGAGCTCATTCCATAACCGGATCGTGTATGTAATACACGAGCACCACAATGGCGCCCGTAATTGAGTTTGAGTTGACGTTTGTCACCGAATCAATTTCGGCACAGAATGCAATCTCGAAGCAGATTCAACAAACCGCTTCGACTATGTTTACATAATGGTCACACGCTTGGAGAAAGCGAACGTCTCCGGTCGTCTAGCTCAGATTCGTGATCGGTTTTTTTTTATGAAACGAATAACACAAGAGACAATAAAGAGGAATTATTTATAAATCGAAATTCGAATTACGCGCGAGTTACAAGGGAACTTTGCATAACTTCTATTTTCTTTTTTAGTACATGAAAAACGAGCCAACGATTAAATTTTTTTTTATTGCTTATATGGGTGGACGAGCTCACAGCCCACCTGCTGTTAAGTGGTTACTGGAGCCCATAGACATCTACAACGTACATGCGTCACCCACCTTGAGATATAAGTTCTAAGGTCTAAGGTATAGTTACAACGGCTGCCCCACCCTTCAAACCGAAAGGCATTACTGCTTCACGGCAGAAATATGCAGGGTGGTGGTACCTACCCGCGCGGACTCTCAAGAGATCCTACCACCAGTAATTAAATTTTACGTAAAATTAAACGTGAATGCCAACCATGAAATAAGGGCTAAAGTATCAGCGTTGAAATAAAGGCTAGCCCGCCATTCAGATCAGTTTGCAGACTTAACGATAGCACCTCGTGTGAGCGCATAGCGGACACTAACTGGGTGCTTAACGCGGAAGTTAGGGGGTTGGTCATGAAAGTTAAGTATGCGAATAAGATCAGGATACTACTGCTAAGAACGAATGATGGAGAAGTAATCGTAGCCAGAGAAGTCGACATACCCACATGCGACTTAGTTCGTTAGCCCCTTAATACAATCGCCCATCTAGAGCATTATAAAAAGTGAGGTCGCATGTCGTTTACTTTCTACTAGATGTCCCGCAGTAGTCGAAATTCGACTATAATTAATTGAAATTGTAAGTTTGTACACTATTATGATTGTATTTTATACTTCTATAATCACAAATTTCGCCAAGACTACACTATAAAAAATATTAACAAAGATAAACAATATTAAATTTAATCTATTCTCTATTTGACAACAGACGTCAAGAACAAAAGTTTGACAACAAATAGTATGCATGCGTGTGTGCGTCAAATACATGGTCTATAGTGTGTGTAATGTTTTCTTTATTGATTTAATGTATCTTTTATGCATTATTTAAAAAAAATATTAGCATTGTGCACTTCTTCTCTATATTCTCTATAAGTGTGGAAAATATATCTCTCATAATCATACTCCTCCGTCCGCGCAATTTTCGTAAAAAAGGGATACAAAGTTTTTGCTTCACGTATTAATATATAGATTAATGGCGATTAATGGCGATTAATTTTCAGAATATTTTCGAACTGAAAATAAAATGCGCAATCCGGTTTCAAGAGAATCGCTTCTAAAAGAATACTAGACATAGTTAGGCTGTCCTTTGTAAAAGAATCCCGGTTTACGCTACATTATGACGGAAATTTTTCGTTTTTTTTTTTTTGTTTCTGAACAGGAAAGCGAACGGCAGTCCGAAGGGTTCAAAGAAAAATACCATAAATATATTCGTCCGCTATTTCTTTTTGGACCGTCCGAGAATCTTGGTATAGCAACTTGACAATATCGGTACCGAACTATGAACGGTAACTGTTATTTCACCTGCGCTTTTTTTTTACATTACTTTACTTAGATATGTTTAGGGTGATTTCGGCCTACCACCTGGCGATAATGGGTCACTGAGATATCAATATACGCTTCAGATAAAAACTCATGAATTCGAAACTCGAGGCGAAATGATCGTGGTTTTTTTTTTGTTTTCATTTTGCGCGATTTAATATTTTACAGCTTCGCGTTTAAACGTTTTTTGAATTCGATTCAATTAGTCCCGTTGCATCTTAGCAAAATATTCGACCCTAATTTCATACAACTTTACCGAAATTACACGATCATTGATAAAGTTTCACGCATAGTGGTTTAAATATTGGTAAAATTGCTCGACGATCGTTATGTTTGAGTTTGAAATAAGCTTCAACATAATTCAACGGTTTGTTGATTTTATCTCAGAATCAAATATTCGAATTACAAGTACCATAAATTAATTCCAAATAAACTGAATGATGTGAATTGTGAAAAAAGCTACAAATACAAAGCTACAAATACAAAAGCTACAAATATTGGGTGGCAACATTTTCTTTGTTAACATATTTATATCGGCTCCGGTAAGAACTTAACACCAAATGGGCATTAACAATACCCTATAACACCAGTATCTAACATCTACAATACATGAATGGAGTTTCCAGGCTTTATTTAGCTCGCTAGGCAATGGCTTGGCTCTGCCTCCTGACATTGCTGAAGTCCATGGGCGACGGTAATCGCTCACCATCAGCTGGGCCGTAAGCTCGTCTGCCTATAGGGGAACAAAAAAAATTAGCTAAATTTTACGTTACCTAATTTATATTTAATTAAATAAGCATTTTTTAACACGAAAAATCAAAGGCGATATAGGAATTCACGGAACGTTACGAAAATTATCCTTTGACGCAGTAATTTACTCAGAAACTTAACGAATTGCAAATTTAAACAACGTCAACTGAATTTTGAAGACAGCGAGTCCGACGCCTAGAGCAGTGCTTCCCAACCTTTTTTAACATACTCCCATACTCAACGGCCGTCTGGTGTAGTGGTAAGTGACATGGTCACTACATGCGGGGGTCGCGGGTTCGAATCCCGCCAAGGGAAAATATTTGTATGATAAATATAAATGTCTTTTCCAGGGTTATGGATGTATATTAAATATAATATGTATGTGTGTAAAAATTTTACATTTATTTCCGTTATCTGGTACCTGTAACACAAGTTCTTTACGAACTTATCACGGGACCAGTTAACGTGGCGTGATTGTTAGTAAATATTTATTTATTATACTCTCATATCTTCTTCTAAAAATGCGTCTCATTTCTATTAACAGACATAAACTTATATATACTTCATATTAACGAGTTTACTGTATTTTACCACCCCAACGCTGATAGTCCAGCATCTTAATGAGTTATTAATTTATTATTAAATATTATAATTATATTTATCAGTAATTTTATTTATTGTTTAATTTTATATTTTATTTATTTATTAAGAAAGTTTGTTTTTAAAATACTGAAGACATAACACTAATAATGTTTATATAAGTTAGCGGCTTTAAATTATCTGTATTTCCGCCATTATCAAGATAATTTTCACGTACCCGCAATGGGTCTCCACGTCCCAGCAGTAGGCGTATCACAGGTTGAGAGCCGCTGGTCTAGAGACCTTAAATAATTTATATGCGTGTATTATTATAACGAGGATGATAAATTACTATGTTATCTATCACAGGCATACCAAATTACAATGCAATATACATATCCGCAGGTTCAAGTAAGACTCGACTTAGTGCGAGTTTTTTAACGTTCTCGATAGCGTAAAAGTTAACTCATATTTTTATGCAGTTGGAAAGAGCGCCCCTAGCGGCAAACGTAGGCAAACGTTCCAACTCCATACAAAATTGAGTTAACTTTTACGCTATCGAGAACTTTAAAAACACAGGTCAAGGTCGCGGGAATCCGCTGCACGGCGACTGCGCATGGCCACATTTCTTAACACGTTTTTTTTATTAGCTTGACCTGCATATCGATTTATGCAACGAAATCATTCAATATAAATCCACCGACTTGAAGACGTCCGATTTACTTGATGATATCAAAATATTTTATTATTTTGACTTAATATTCTCATCAGGGTCACAACGATAAAAAATATATCTTTAGTTCAACTTACTGATAAAGGTATTTAAAAAAAAAAAAAATTTTGAAATTGTCTTTATAGGTGAAGAACAATATTCAAGGTTACCGAATCTTATATTTATATATCACAATGCCGTGTCACTCAATTTGAGGTGAGGCCAAAGTTTCTGTTGTATTGTATGATTATTAATATATAATTACATAGATAGGTGAACGACCTCACGACCCACTTGGCGTTAAGTGATTACCGGGCCCATAGACATCACAACATGACATTTACTGATGGTAGGGCGTGTTGTGAGCCCGCACGAATATGTACAACCACCATGCCTATTTCTGCCGTGAAGCAGTAATGCGTTTCTGTTTGAAGGATGGGGCAGCCCTTGCATCCTATAAAATTGAATATTGCTACCTTCGGACGTGATTCGAACACCGACACAGTCTGATCGCTCGATTACACCGACTTCTTAATCCTTAGACCACCACGACTCAAAATATAAATCATGATACCAAATGCATATCGTCGGACATAAAGAATTTACATTTACATCCTTCTATTTGTTCTATTTATTTTTTGAGCCTTACCACATGACCATGATAAATCGCACCGACATCTGTATATACAAGAACCCGCCAAACAAAACAATTGCTAACAGATTAAATAGATGCGAAACTTCAAAACAATTCTATATAAAAATATATGAATAAATAAATAAAATAATAATAAAAAAAGGTGCAATTGACCTTGCGTAGACAGATGCATGCGAGCCGCGCTCTAGTTAACAAACACGCGACCGACACAACCTAAAGACCACGACACGTGACCGCATACAATCGTTTGACGATACTTCGACAACAACGACCTACTTCTTCTTTCTTCTTTCTGGTCGTTCCCTCAATGTTGAGGATCGTGACTGTATGTCAATCTTCTCCACTCGGTCCGGTTCTGCGCCGCATGTACCGCTCCCTGTATCTGACCTCCAGTAACCTCCTTGAGTTGGTCCACCCATCTAGCTGGCACTCTTCCTCTAGCGCGTTTCCCCACAATTTTTCCGAGAATGATGAGTTTCCCCAGGCTGTGCAATGGGTATCGCATTATGTGCCCAAAAAAACGACCTACATACGTGATGCGAAACTAGCATCACCAATCCAGACCAATGAACATTAGGAACGATGGGTCTCCCTTATCCTTCCTATGCTGGTGGTAGCCTTAGAAGGCTATGCCAGCGTTACCGGACGAGTAGATGAGCTTACGGGGCTCTAACCTAAGGAAATTATGGATGCTGAACTGACTGACTATTGCAAATCTTAGGTAGTAAGGTGTCTTATCAGCCCGGGTAAATACCATCAAGTTACCCATTTCCCCCGCGAACCAGTGTGGATGGGGCAGCCGTCGCACTATAGAACTCAAGATTACACGCGGTGTTTGACCGAATTTACTTTGTTCATGAGCTCAAGAACAGGTTACGCAGCCGGACTCAGATTATCTAATGTAACGAGTATGAATCATTTTTAAAAAAATTTAAACCAATTAAAACCGAGCTTTTGTTATATTTATACACTTTACAAACGCCTATATTACGCTATATTACGTTACTAGATGACGTCCTCAATTTCTTTTCATTTGCACATCATACAACTAATATCAATTGAAATGTCAGCATAAGCCTTATAAAATCAAAGAATCCTGACTAAAGAAAAAACAAACGCATTTCGTGAATCAACAACTAAATTGAAATGTGCGTGTGTTAGAACCGAAGGTCTTGTTCAAACATCACGTCTGCGAATGAGCTACGTCATTACCATTCCGATTGTCATGCTGGATGGGTGTCAAGAACGCTGTGCGTTGTTACCTTGGAATCATCGATTTCTTCACGGCCCACATGTACGCACGCGGTCTCAACGAAACACAAAACGTTATTACAAAATTTAATCACAAACAATGTACCGAGACGCTAATAGAAATAATTATTAAAACTAGTGATCCCCCGGTAGTCGAAATTCGACTATAATTAATTGAAATTATAAATTTGTACACTACTATGATACTATTGTCAAATGCTATTTACTAAACTTCTATAATCACAGATTTCACCAAGACTACACTTTAGACAAATATTAATAAAGACAAACAATATTTAATCTATTCTCAATTTGACCACAGACTATAAAGCAATAAAAAAAGTATGTCAATAAACAGTGTGTGTAATGTTTTTTTTATTGATTTAATGTATTTTTATGCATAAATTTAAAATAATATTAGCATTCTCCACTATGTTCTCTATAAGTGCAGGAAATTTCATACTCCTCTATCAGCGCAATTGTTGTAAAAAGTGGTACACAGTTTTTACTTCACGTATATAATTATAGATAATATATAGATATCACCACAAGTGTTTTTAATTCTGGGTCAAGTTTGTTTCTGTTTCGCTCGGTTTAATGGCCCATAGTTCATTTAAAATCTGTTACTTTAAACGAGACGAAGCAAGCAGGCCAAAGTACCTACATCACTATCGGCGATATTAATTTACTGACACGGGCCACGGCCAGCCAACAATGCACCGGTCGCTGGCGAAGTTCCAACGATCGCGTCCTCCGACCGCCGCGGCGTCGCTTGAACGCCACAAACCTATCCGAATTCCGCCGGAATATATTTAACGTTTGATAAGAAAACCCGGAGCGCTTCCGACATTTTAAGCTTTGATCTTAAGAAGGAATTCACCGTGTTTCGTATTCATTCAATCGGCCGCGGTGATGAAATTTATACGGCGAGGCGAATCATAAAATAGTTAAATGTCAACTTAAATGTCCGGATACCGTTTAGCTTCATAGTTTATACGTACTAAGGTCTCATATATACATACACACACAATTTATACATGTCAGTTGTATATTCTCATTTCCCGAATGACAAATAAGGCAACAGATCGGATATCTTTCGTATTTATAAATTAAATATTTAAACTGTAATAAGCTACATAGATTCTTTCATCATTTTTCATTATGAATGAATAAGCTACATATTAGGGATTAAAGTATGAAATTGCCGTTTTATTGTAATAGATACTTCGAATTGACATAGAACCTTCATGGTTTGAGATTTTTGAGTGAAACTTTTTTCAAATGGTACCTATGAGGTTCTTCTTTAAAATGATTGCAACATTCATGCTAACATTTCACATTACTAATTATTATTACTAACTAGCTAACCCGGCAGACTTCGTAGTGCCTCAATCGATAAATAAAAGACTTAAACTTTTATATAGAATAAACTTAAAACAAACAAAAGGAATCCGTCCGACGGGGGACACGTCAAAGGGAAAACAAAATTGTTATTTTTATTTAATTCCGAGAATTTTCATATTTTTATACCTTTTAAACCTTCTCTGGACTTCCACAAATAATTCAAGACCAAAATTAGCCTAATCGGTCAAACCGTTTTCATGTTATGTCGTGACAACGGAAAACGGGTTTCATTTTTATATATATAGATTAATAATATACTTTTATATAAACTAAAGACTATAGACTATTTTATAGTATTTGTTTCCAAATCATACAAGATTATTGTTGGGATATCACAAGAAAAAAGTGAAAGAACCAACGAATCCGTAAATAGTGTTTTTGTCGTGATGTTTAGAACCTGCACTTCTCAGGCAGATAATCGCGAGATCGTAACTGACACGCCGACTAGTTATTGTTATAGCAAGCGCACTGGAATGTGACGTCATCGCATAACAGGAAATACAGAGGAAAGTATTTGGTAGCAATCAAAATAGTGCTGTGCGAAAACAACTAATATTCACTTTAAATACAGCATGTTCTATATAGGTTTTGTAACGAAGTTCCTTATGGGACGATGCGGAGGGGTACCCTAACCGGGAAAAAACGTCCGCAACGTAAGATTTTTATTAGTAATGCACACAGTGTACGACTTAACTTTGTAATAACGTACAAAAAATAACATATTTTTTATCATTCATTGGCCACGATCTCAGAGCGTTCGTTTGCGCAATACACTGATTCTTATGCAAACAACCATAAATGAAGTGTACCACAATAAGTTCGCACGTTACCGAATGACCGTGGGTTGTTGCGGTTGTTTTTTTAGTAAAAAAAAAAAGGTTCGGATTTGCCTACCAAATACTTCAGACCCAACAAGTGAAACGATGCTGCTATAATTTACTCGCGAACACAATCAATGTGATATGACCTTAAGGGTCCAGCCGCGACCTAATAGCTACATCGAGCGATCGAGCCAAGAGTCACGTAGTTTCCGATATTACCAAAAAACGATATATGATTTACTAATAGCATTTACAGTTTAAACACTGGCGATTTAAAATAAACAAACGCATTAATGGCTCATCATCGAGGATCGCCTGAAACCTGTGGGTCTATGGATGGACTTCGGTTCTCTCTGTGTTTTGTACCGTATGTTCCATGGGTAGTGTTTTGAGGAAGGGAGATGTTCGCGATCATCTCCTTTTTCTGTCACACCTCCCGGGACCAGAGCAAGTTCATCCACATTGCGTTTCAAGATATCTTTTTTGCCACCTTTCCTGAGCGCTATCACATGTCCTTCTTATATATGTTTTTTTATTGCCCTTGTAGGCAGACGAGCGTACGGCCCACATGATGGTGGTTATCATCGCCAATGGACTTTAGCAATGTCAGAGGCAGAGCCAAGCCGCTGCCTACCGTTCTTCAAACGAGGCTTCCGGATAGTACTTAGTGATGGGCTACTATAAATTTTGCTGTGCCCGTGACATTGCTGACGTCCTTGAGTGACGGTCACCACTCACCATTAGATGGGCCGCGCTTTCGTCTGCTTACAAAGACCATAAAAAAATCCTAACGCACGTTACCACGAAGTCCATTGCTTAATATTTGCATCAAAGCCGTGACCTTTACGGCAATAGTGGTGGTGATAATTACATGACCAAGTTTAAAACTGTGTAATAAAGAATTCTGACGACCTCCTAGATATCATGTGTGCTTTAAAATAAGGGTTTAGCTACACTTTGCACCGGAATCACCGGTATCATCATCTCGCAATAAAAATAAACCTAAAAATTGTACCAATCCACAAAAATCCTTCGCGTGGGCAAATAGTGATAACTTGAAAATTAGTTAACGTTCAATGTGGAAATTTACATATTAAAAAATCTCGGTTCGCGTCCGCGGAAGACTCGATAAATTTCAAAAACTTTCAGACTTTGCCCAGTGCACACAGTTTTTAATGAGTAAATAAAAATAAAACAAGTTGTTCACTACTGTTAATTGTTCAATTAAGATATTTCAACTTTGCCCGTGGAGGCCATTAAATTTACAGACCGTATACATTTCAGTTTCGACTAAAATGGATTTGCCCGTTCGGTCCGAAAATCAATTTAGAAACAAACTTTTGACACTTAAGAAGGGGCTTAACCCGTCCGTTATTTACACCCGGAGCGTCCGAAAAGTTTGAACTCTTAAAAGCATGATCGACGACAGGGAACATTGTGCTAAGTGCCAATATCAATTTAACCGTGTAAGAGACGTCATCAGGCAGCGTTGGACCGTGGCCAAACGGCTCGCGGGAGCCAAGTCACGGATGCTAGTGGAAAAACAAGACCCCGCGTACTTCATTCAGCGGAGTAAATAATTCTTCAGCATTACGTGCCTTCCTCTCTCTCTCTTTCGTACAGCGATTTGCTAAATTGTCCAAAGGGAATAACGTATATTATTTAGTATGTGGATTTGAGAAATACGGTACGTATCGTCTAGTCGCATTAAAACTGTATAATCTCAAAACTTACTAATTTTACAGAAGAATGTCTTAAAGGTTTTTAACATGTGATATTTTTAATATTAATCATTTTTGCAACATTTTTTTTTACCAGTTACATTATCTGTCTTTTAAAATAAAATAGAATTATGTATTAATTTTGTTAATCAAAACATAGGTAAACTAAAAAAAAAACTAAAAGTAAACTACGCTTTTTTGACAGTATTTATGAGAAAAATACTGGTGTAAAAAAAAAATACCAAATGATTCCGCATATTAACTCAATTTCGAATATTTTTGGCAATTGTACACTTTTAATGTGCAAAAGACGATATGATACTGCAATGTGCACAAACTCTTAGGAATAAGATCGGCTATGTTGGCCACACACGAACACACCGTGAGAATTAAAAACGGTCAGAGTTGAAACGTTCACCGTGACCGAAATTGGCTAAGGATAATACTCGTAGTATTAGTAGTACATGTGATAACAGAACTAGTTTACAACAAACACTATTCTAGTCATTTGAACATTAATTTATTGCTAAAACACTGCCAGCCTTGTAGCCTGTAGCTATATATTCACAACCCAAGATAAAGTCAATTCTTAAAAACGGAGGCACATAATCTGTATACGAGTTGAGAAACCTTTATGTAGCATTTATAAACCTGATTACATGATTCCACCATTACACAAACCCACTTAACGTGTTTATGCTTGACGCGTGCTTCGATTTGTTGGCGGCTCAGTGAATTTATATTCTTATTGTCATCCTTTATTATTATATAATGGAACAACGCAATGCTCACGTCGAAATTCGACTGTAAATTGCTTGATTACCACAAAAATACCGAGCAACAAACAGACAAAATCAAAGTTAAATAATTGTAGATACTTAAACAGGCTGTAATTCGAAATAGAATTTGACATTTTAACAAGTATCCGAGGTCAAACATAATATACAAAAACATTAGGTACATAAACAAGAATTGCAAGGTAAATTAAGTCGCCGTAGCTTGCGAGATAAGATGCCCGGTGCACTCGTATCGAACGATGCGACTGTCCCAGTGTTCGAATCCCGCAAACAGGTCCGATTTTCTCTAATGAAATGCGTACTTAACAAATGTTCACGAATTATTTCGACGATGAAGGAATAACATCGCGTAATAAAAATCAAAACCAGCAAAAAAATATAATTTGTGTTATAATTGATTATAGGCCCGGCCTGTTTTTTTCTACCTATTCTAGTAACCTCGAGGGGTTATTCTAGATTCGCCGAATTAGTAGGTGAGCTCACAGGGCTCAAGCCTACGTTGCTAATAACGTTGCTAGCACGAAACCTAGCAAGAGCCGTGCTTCGTAGAATCTACCACCGGATCGGAAACGCGACACACTGAGAAGATCCGATGAGAAACTCAGTGGGCTGTGTTTGTGGGTTAATTTACTCGTCGAGCCCTTCGTCGCGAGCGATTGTTTCGACGAAAACGATGACCGGTAGTGAACCTCTACAGCCGCCATGCCTACTTCTGCCACGAAGCAGTCCCGAGTTTCGGTTTGAAGGGTGGGGCAGCCATTGTACTATAGAACCGAGATTTGCAACTCGTGCTTCAAGACGGGTGGCGGCATTTACTTTATTGATGTATCCGTTAACAACTTATCATCAAGTAGGCCGTGAGCTCGTTCACAAGGCTAAACAATAAGAACAAAATATATACCACAAATAATAACGATAATAATTAATCAAATGAAATTACCACCAGCAAATATTTCAAACGAAAATTTTCCAGAACATTCGTTCCGATGTCAAATTTGTCCAGGGGAACAACAAAGTTCGTACAAAACGAGAGGGCAACGGCTTTATCTTTACAACGGGGTACTAATCATGAACATTTTAGGGCCCTCTCCCTCAGAATGTCTACCTTCGAACGTAATAAAACGTTAATGATGTGGTTAAGATCCTTACGGAGGGCTCAAACTTAAGAGCATTACTGCTGATGATGTTGCGGAACTGAAATTAAATGCGATTTTATAACGCATGTACTAAAACTGAAAACGTGGTATCAGTAATTTTAAAACTAAAAGAACTCACAGTGAAAAAAATATTGAATTCTGCTTTTAGAGAACGCTTGTAGTATCTGCTTCTTTTTTCAGATGCAGAGCAGTGACCTTTGATTTTCCGATATGGTGTACCAATTTAAGAACTAAGTACATACGTGAAGGGGGGAGGGTGAATTGAAAGCTTATATGGGGAGTTTCTCACTTTCGAATTTTTATATAAATCATTTAGGCAAAAAATATTGTGTATAACACTTATTTGTTTACTATAATTTATTTTCGGCACAATATTCTTATTCACACGAACGAAGCTAAGAAAGGATGCTACTTTACTTGTATACCTAATTAGCCAAAATGTACTAAAATTTTCAACAGAGAAAAAGAAAAAAAGCGTATTTTTAATATTAAATCGACGTGAATGGAACACGAATATTGAATCGAACCCAAGAAGTAAAGTTACTAATCGAAATCCATTGCCATTTATTTCGTAGCGAGAATGCCGAGAAACACGTTTTAAGACCTACATTAAGTGGTGAAAAAAATTATACATTTACTCCATTATTCAAATGATTGAATCGAAAGATTATTGGGCTCCGAAGGGAATTATTTCCGAGTCGCCACACGGAAATCGCGTTTCCATTCTACAATTTACATATAAAACTAATAGTCGGCGTTATATTTTAGCATTTTGTCACGCACATGCAAGAAATTTAATAATAGCGCGACATGGATTATTATTATCGAAGGTACGGACATAAGAGTTCACGTCAGACGCAGTCCTGAAAGTCTTTTCACGATGCACCGTGAATATAACCGCCTTTTTAAGACACAAGGTCGAAGACCCAATTGCTACAAACGGAATACCACTGTCTCTAAACTTCCAAATATTACAATGCTTCGAAACCGGTAGACCAGGCCTTACTAGCAAAAAAAACTTGTATCTAGCTCACTTCTATTTAAAAAGGAATAAGAACTTGTAGATTCAAGTCAGATTTCGGATTATAGTTGATGCATAACTAACTAAAACGAATCATGATCTATGCTAGCAAACACGAAGATTTAAATCCAAAATCATAGCAACATTATGTTTTCAAATAAAATTCAGAATAATTCGAACATATGTTGAGATTCTCGTTGTAACGAAAGATAGGCCTTACCACGTCTTACTGGTTAAGTTACACAACGGCAAGCTCTTAACAACTTATCTAACGTTTGATGAAAAAAAAGTTGTGCGTCAACGGTTAACGACATAGTTTCCTTCAACGCGTTAATACGCAAGATGAAGACGTGATATAATGAATCCTAATGAATATTTATTTTTCTATTTCCGGCATGTCTAGATG
This sequence comes from Bombyx mandarina, assembly GCF_030267445.1. Lineage (NCBI taxonomy): Eukaryota > Metazoa > Arthropoda > Insecta > Lepidoptera > Bombycidae > Bombyx > Bombyx mandarina. Next base: position 4,140,554 of record NC_143227.1, read on the forward strand.
GACAAGCATATATCTCCGCGAACGCTAGAGCTGCAGGTCAGAGCCGCAATTGGTCGCGTGCATCAGCTATTTTACTCTTGAAATTAAACACTAATATATGGGGGCAGAAATAGCCAGTACGTCGATACGGACCTTTGCAAATTCGATTCGACATTCTCTATACAAGTAAAAAAAATTGGTAACCGTGTAAAGGACAACTTGAGCGAACTGAATATAGGCACTCCGAACTATCTTTTTTTTTATTGCTAGATAGGTGGACGAGCTCACAGCCCATCTGGTGTTAAATGGTTACTGGAGCCCATAGACATCCACAACGTAAATGCACCGCCCACCTTGAGATATAAGTTCTAAGGTCTCGAGTATAGTTACAACGGCTGCCCCATCCTTCAAACCAAAACGCATTACTGCTTCACGGCAGAAATAGGAAGGGTGGTGGTACCCACCCGCGCGGACTCACAAGAGTCTAATCTAACCACCAGTATCTAATCTATAACATATCTATTCGAGAAGGAAACAGATAAGATTATTTTTTTGGATGAGTACGAATTATTACTTGACTTCATTACAATTGTGCTATCGTTTTTTGTCCGGGTTCAAAAAAGTTGAAGCCTCTCAATTAGAGTTTATTTCTAAACTGTTACCTCAAAACTTTTTTCAAGGTATACCGATTTTGAGAATTTTTTATATTTATTTTAAATCTGGCGGTTCTGATTGACACTTCAATTTTATTAAGATCTGACCAGTAGTAGTTTTTGAGGTATCCTCAATATTGCATATTTCATTGACTTCCTGACTAAAGCCTGTTTTCTTTTCTTCTTTTTCTTCTTCTTCCTAGCGGTGTCCCGGTCTTAGTACCAAGGTCCGTTTTCTTACTTAAACTCTCCACTTTGTCCGGTCTTCGGCATCCTTCTGAGTGAGGTTATTCTTCTCCATATCTGCCATTATTACCACATCCATCCAACCATCATTTTTTATGTTCAAAATTTTGTATTATATAAATACCGATACGTTTCAATCTTCTTAAGTGCCTCCAATAAATTCGAGCCCGCTGAGATCAGCAACACCGTACGTGCAATTGTCTTATCTTAAGTTCACAATGAGTACCATTACGAATGAGGCGAGTGCAGTGGAAGCACGCTAGCGCATTAATGGAAACGAGCTTGTCCTATCGGCTACGGCTGAACTTTCCGCGTCAGCGAGCTTGTATCGAGGAACTTCGCCGATTAAACAATTGAGGCCGTGAGTCCCGAGGCCCGAGGGGCAAGGTATTGTGCCGATAAATTGCCGTTCTAGCGGAATTATATCCGGGTTCTAGGCCCGATATTTACAAAGTGATATCGCCTTATAGCACTAAAGCCGTCTGGGTGATTCTGTCTGGGAACTATCCTTCTATATATATTTTTTTTCACGAACACCTACGGATTTTCTGTTTCATGATTATTATTTTTTTTTTTTTTTTATTGCCCTTGTAGGCAGACGAGCATACGGCCCACCTGATGGTGAGTGGTTACCGTCGCCCATGGACTTCAGCAATGCCAGGGGGCAGAGCCAAGCCGCTGCCTACCGCTTAATACTCTCCACAAGCCTCGTTTGAAGAAGGACATGTCATAGCGCTCGGGGAACACCGTGGAGGGGAGCTCATTCCATAGCCGGATGGTACGTGGCAAAAAAGACCTCTGGAAACGCACTGTAGATGACCGCAGTGGCTCCAGGTAGTATGGATGAACTCTACTCCGGTGGCGGGAGGTGCGATGGTAAAAACGAGATGCCGGTATCATCTCGAACAATTCCTCAGAGAATCCTCATGATGATCCTCCTCCTCATGAAATTTGTAATGTATAAAAAAAGACAAGTATTAGGGATTTTTAGGAGCATTATTGATTGTTCAAACACTATAAAAACTATTACACGAACATGATGAATGTAGAGGGAATGAACTCAACGTTACGTTTTTGTTTTGATGACCACGATAAACGCGGGCCGTAAAAGAAATTATCGCCCTTAAGAAACAGGAAGTCGTCAGTGTTGAATTAAACGAGTTTGATATTGCTTTTTTATGTGTGCGTATCCTTTGGACAAGCTCCAAACGATGCCTGATGGATTAGCACTTGTTTTTCAACAAAACACATTTATCTTCACGACACATTGAATATGCCAATCTGCTGGTTCTTTATTCTGCACAGATATCGTATTTATAAATTTCGTACTTTAGAATTATGAAAAGCCTCACGCCGCGCCGGCTCCACACGTTGGCCCAAACATAGGCCCCAACGCCACTCGCCCAACGCGTGGATCTAGAAAGTAGCATTGGCCCCAACGTTGGAGCGATCGTAGGTAGTTGGCCATCGAGTGTCGGTTTTATCATAGGAATCTGTGCCAACATTCGCGATCCGTCCACATGTTGGCGCTTTGCTCAGTCCTGTTGCAACACGTGTCGAGTTGGCCGATGCTATTTTCTAGATCCACACGTTGAGTTTGTGGCGTGGGGACCTATGTTGGGGCCAACGTGTGGAACCGGCGTATGGTTTTTCCACATGCACTTTAACTGTACTTGTCTATAATGTGATTTATGTGCAGCCTCAACTGAAGATTTACAGAATTTATTTACATAATTACAAAATCATTTGGGTCTGTTCGATAGTTAGGCTTCATAATGCACAAAAGCGTTTCAACATCACAGCCCTCTCCTGCATCTTTATACGACCCGATATGTACTTTATTCCGAAGGAGACAAGGGTTAGAACAGTTTCTTAGGAGCATGAAAGTGTGCATAGAGCGATTATAAACACAGAGCTCGAGGAACAGCAGCGTGCTGTCAACGGCACGCTTCCGCTGACAGGTGTAACGTTGTTATAGCCTACGGTTTAACAAAAGGAAGCTATCCGCTTCAACTACTCGAGAACTCCATCGACCGACGCCTTAGTAAAAGTACCCGGAATAAACAACTAAATAAATAATAGTTAAAAAAAAAAACAAAAAAAAAACGCTTTTATAGAAAATCCAACTAAAGCAAATACAAAAAAGCGTATTCATAAAATATTTATAACTACTGATACCATGCACTCCACGCTTTTTTTACAATAAAATCATTTTTTCTTACACTATATTTAATTCAAATTTATAAAAAAAAAAAAACTATTTTTTTGTTGGATTTTCTATAAAAGCGTATTTTTTTAAACTATTATTTATTTTTCATTTTTTAGTTGAATTTCAATTTTTTCATTTTTTTTTAAATATTGCATTGTCATCGGTCCTTAATAAGTATGCTAAATTTCGAGTTAATCCGACGTTTTGAAGGGGGTCAAAATCATGTTCAAAGATTCCGTTACATTCTATACTACTAACATACATCCGAAGCTAATAAAAGCGTATTAAAAACAGGAGATATCGTCGCTGCATCAAGGAATAAATTACTCAAGATTCGAATGCTCAATCTGAGACGCTGTTCAGCTTCAGGTACTCAGCGAAACGTTACAACGGGCCGTATTCCCGGAGCACCCGGCGGATTCAAATCGTCGTGTAAAAGTGCCAATTGTGGCCCATTTCCGTAACGAATCCAATTCCGGTTGATCGCTCACGGAAAATTGATGAATCGTAAAGTGCGAAAACAATTTCGTGAAATATCAAATCACGGGCGCGCCAGACGCTCGGTTTCCGCTACAAAAACAAAATTTTAAACGTTCGCACTGAAATGCTAAAGCTAAGTTTACGATAGAAACGCTGTCGTATCTCGCTACGATTTTAAACGTAGAATTTGATTTTGTTTGGATTACGACCTACTGGAGCCGTTCGACGCTTGTACAAGACCGGTGGCTGGTCGCTCGATGTTGTGAAATTAAAACGGTGACGTAATGAAGATAATCTATATCTATCTTCTATCTATAAGTACTAGAGGTCCCGCAGTAGTCGAAATTCGACTATAATTAATTGGAATTGTAAATTTGTACACTATTATGATTGTATTTTATACTTCTATAACCACAAATTTCGCCAAGACTACACTATAAAAAATATTAACAAAGACAAAAAATATTTAATCTCAATTTGACAACAGATGTCAAGAACAAAAGTTTGACAATAAATAGTATGCATGCGTGTGTGCGTCAAATACATGGTATGTCGTGTGTGTAATGTTTTCTTTATTGATTTAATGTATCTTTTATGCATTATTTTAAAAAAATATTAGCATTATGCACTTCTTCTCTATATTCTCTATAAGTGTGGAAAATTTCATACTCCTCCGTCCGCGCAAATTTCGTAAAAAGGGATACAAAGTTTTTGCTTCACGTATTAATATACAGATATATATAAAAATGAATTGCTGTTCGTTAGTCTAGCTAAAACTCGAGAACGACTGGACCGATTTAGCTAATTTTGGTCTTGAATTATTTCCAGAGAAGGTTTAAAAGGTAGATAAATATGAAAATGCTTGGAATTATATAAAAACAAACAATTTTGTTTTTCCTTTTATCAGTCCTCGATCGGACGGATTCCTTTTGTTTGTTTTAAGTTTATTTTATACAAAAGTTTAGGTCTTTTATTTATCGATTAAGGCACTACGAAGTCGGCCGGCTCAGCTAGTGTATTATATTTATAACGAGTTAACTAGTAGCGTGTAAGCTTGGAAGCGTGTGTATTACGTTCCGGTAGCGCCTCATGTGTCCGACAGCTGAGAGCGTCGGTGCGCTCAACGTATCCGACGTTGTCAAACACAACCAGCCGGAGGCTAACGTAATGAAAATGACGCAACACAAGCAAATAAGATTACATCCTGGCCGACCATTTTAAACTTAAATCGAGAAAATTCACTCTTGTTGTAGACGTGATAAAACTTTTTATTGAATAAAGACATTAGTGAGTTAGCAGAGTCATCTAATTGATAATATTTGTTTATATATGTTATATATTCACATATGTTTATGTAATATCACCTTCACACTACACCTACCAAGATTCATCTCTGCACTCCCCTAAGGTAGACGGTTAGAGAATGCCTATGGCATTAAGTCCGCCTTTATACTTTCTAGTATATGAAGTTATAAATAAATAAATAAATAAATTTTCGTAGGTATTCAATTATAAACAAAAAAAAACTTTAGATCGTGGCCAATCGAATATTCAACGTAGTGTGTGTGAATCGTTGTTTCCGAAAACGCAATGTGAGTTGTCTATTATCAAAGATGGCAATCTGTGCATTTGAACAAAAAAATGTTATTGATATGTCAATACAGATTGATTTGAATATAATCGTCTCCTTCAAAGAATACGATTCAAAACCTGCATTAAATAAAGTATTAACTTAACCTGTTATTTATCTAAGATGTCGTTCAGAAGAGTTTTGTGACTGCCAATGGAATACAAAGTCAATAATTCGTTTTTTGTGATTTACCAATAATTATCGAAAAGTCACATTGCCGGCTTTGATAGTAGTCGACTCATTTAAAATACAAATACTCAAGCAAATTTAAAATACGTCCATTGCGCGTTTCATTAAAATACACACGTTCTTAAACTAAATCACGACACGAAATCTAGTCTCGTTGTAATCATAAATAATATACAGACCGTGCTCGTTTTGTACTGTCGATGAATACAATAAATGTTTACAAGGAAACAAACACCAAACGCATACGAAAATTAATTCCATGAATACGTATTACATTATATACATATATATATATATATATATATATATTACATTACGTATTTCAAAACAAAAGATTTATCGAGTGACTACGAAATTTAAAAAAACAAACCATCGGTACTTAGCAATTACTATTTTTTTTATTGCTTAGACGTGTGGGCGAGCTCACAGCCCACCTGGTGTTAAGTGGTTACTGAAGCCCATAGACATCTACAACGTAAATGCGCCACACACCTTGAGATACAAGTTCTAAGGTATCAGTATAGTCACAACGGCTGCCCCACCCTTCAAACCGAAACGCATTACTGCTTAACGGCAGCAATAAACGGGGTGGTGGTACCTACCCGTGCGGACTCACAAGAGGTCCTACCACCAGTATAAAGTAAGTACTAACCAATATATTGGTGACTAGCGACCCGCTCCGGCTCCGCTCGGGTCTTTAACAAAAATTTCAACGATATTTGACGTGGTTTTATTTTTTTAAATAAAAAAACACTTATTGCGGCATTACTATAATAGTTATACATATGCTGTCGCGACACTTTTTGTAAATAATAATGTGTTCTACAAAGTCGTAGTGCATTATTTTATTCTATCATCAATTGTTTTCGCAGGGCACGCGATGTAAAGAATATTTTAGGTAATTTTTTTACACCTTGCGTTGCATTATTGGAGTTTTAGTAAGGATCTCTATATTTTTTTCAAAAAAGATTAGCCTATGTCACTCGGGAATAGTGTAGCTTCTAAACAGTGAAAATGTTTTTCAAATCTGTTTAGTATTTCCAGAGCCTATTCAATACAAACAAACAAACAAATCTTTCCTCTTTATAATATTAGTATAGATATCAAATCGATTTACGAATTCTAAGTTTAAATGTTGTTTGGAGATCAACATTTACAGCCCCGTTACAGCACAGCGTTTATCAGAAAACTGAATGGTACAACAATTATCACAATTATCATTAGCTCGACTATTAATATCAAAATTCAACGTCTAAGCCATCTGTTCTTGTGTGCCCGTAAATTAATCGAATTAATATGCCCCAGTCATCAGAATAAATTGCAACGTATTCCTCACGAGACCTCCGAAGACTAACGTTAGGTAAAAAAAGTATCCACTTCGTGTTTGTTATATAACTAATGTTATTAAACGTGGTGTTATTGAAGTCGTCCTGGCTTAAAGAATAAGACGTCTGGTGCATTCGTGTGTAGCGATGCAACGATGTTCGAATCCCGCAGACGGGTACCAATTTTTCTAATGAAATACGTACTTAACAAATGTTCACGATTGACTTCCACGGCGAAGGAATAACATCGTGTAATAAAAATTAAGCCCGCAAAATTATAATTTGCGTTATTACTGGTAGCAGGACCTTTTGTGAGTCCGCATGGGTAGGTGCCATCACCTTGCCTATTTCTGCGGTGAAGCAGTAATGCGTTTCGGATTGAATGGTGGGGCATTCGTTGTAACTATACTGAGACTTTAGAACTCATGTCTCAAGGTGGGTGGCGGCGTTTACGTTGCAGATGTCTATGGGCTCCGGTAACCACTTAACACCAGGTGGGATGTGAGCTCGTCCACCCATCTAAGCAATAAAAAAAACGTACGTACATAATCAGAAAAATTATTACCTGCCTGCAGAATTCGAACACCGGCACCGTCGCATCGCTCGATGCGAATACATCGGGCCTCTTATCCTTTAGACCACGACAACATTCAAATTCAATGTACCTTGAGTTATCGAATGACTAGTCATTTGTATATACGACTCCCTCAACCTTCGAACCTGGAACGCAGAACTGCTTCGTCACATGACCATGGTGATAGTTAGACCCGTGTGCCTTAAATACGCCTTACCACCAGTAAATGCTATCTAACGATCGTAGTACGCCGGTAATAATACCGGCGTATATACCGCACTCAGACAACACAAGAGAACATGATGAATTCTTCAATCACTTTTTACGACACCCACGGGAGGAGATGGGCTGTTTTATATTAGATATAAGCCACACACTACCCAATCCTAAACACCACACAGTAAAATTAAATAATCTATACTAATATTATAAAGCTAAAGAGTTTGTTTGTTTGAACGTGCCAATCTCAGGAACTACTGGTCCGATTTGAAAAATCTTTCAGTGTTACATAGCCCATTTATTGAGGAAGGCTACATAACATCACGCTTAGACTAATACAAGCGGAGTACCAATAAAGAATGTTTCAAAATCGGGTTTTTTCCCCTTTGAGAGCTTCCGCTGCGTGCGCTGCAGAAACGGTTAAAGTTTCCCCAAAAATAATGTATAACCGAATTGTTCCCCTTTAAAAGATCTAAAAAAAAATCCGCGACAGCATATTTCTATATGTTAAGGTTGACTCACTATAACGTTTTTTATGCTAACCAATTTTTTTCTAAAATAAAGCATTATTTGTGAACTATACCACGCGGACGGAGTCGCGGGCAAAAGCTAGTACAAAATAAAGGTAAGTCATGAACGTAGTTAATTAAATTTCTCCAATGACAAACGTCCCGAGAGACTCGGAACAAAAGCGGTACATCACAGCCTCGTTCTCGGCGCGGCTTTCATTCAAACAAACGGCATTAGTGTCGAGCCAGTCATAGTCGTTCAGTCCATTGCTGCGGAGGAAATAGACTGGGCGCGATAAGCGACGAGCATGTTTGATTTCTGCGACTTTATTTGCTCGTATTAGTAAAGGGAAAAACGTCGATGATGCGTGTGTAGCGAGTTGTACCGGAACAAAAATCATACGTTTCTTTAAGTTTAATAACAGAAATATTTGTATGCACGTATTTTAAAGTCTAGTGATGTATCCGTAGTTAAACTATTGTTTATCTATCTTCTATCTATGGATATATATAAAAATGAATTGCTGTTTTTTAGTCTCGCTAAAACTCGAGAACGGCTGGACCGATTTGGCTAATTTTGGTCTTGAATTATTTGCCGAAGTCTCGAGAAGGTTTAAAAGGTAGATAAATATGAAAATGCTCGGAATCAAATAAAGTTTACGTTTTTTATTTATCGATTGAGGCAATACGAAGTCTGCCGGGTCAGCTAGTACTAATATATAAATCTACAGTGGTTTTTACGAATGTTCGGCCCCCTGATCACGTAAAAATTTGCGACAGCCACAATTTTGCAGATGTTGTGCAGACGCGTCGCGACCGATCGCAAAACGTCAAATTATTTCGTATCACGTACCGCGATTGTTCGCTTACCGCTTACTGCAGTTTTCTGTCATACAACTAGCGCCAGTCGCAATCGGGTAGCAATAATTGGCACTAAAAAGCCACATTACTTTTTTTTTTTGCTGAACAAACCGGCAAATGAATTTATAAAAGCGCGTTACATATAAACATTTCAAAATGTTTAAGTGGAATTCACGTTTGAAACGCCAAGTGAGAGCTGCTAATTCTGTTCTTTTCGATGAAGCGTTACTAAAAATAAGTGATCTAATAATAATTTTTGCTTTATTTTGAATAATAGCTATAAAAATGTAATTGTGTCGTGTCAAACACTGATAACATATTTTTTTTGTAATCGTTTGATAATTTGTAAACAGATAGTTGTTTACGTTACGAACCTATTTTAAAAAAGAATGGATCAAAATTATAGCCTAATTTATTAATTTCATTATCAATTAAGTAAGTACATAAGCTCACAACCCATCTAGTATTAAGAGGTATAGACCTCACAACGTGAATGCCGCCCCCACCTTTAGAAACGAGGTCTGAGTCTCAACTGTATACAAAAACGGCTGCCCCATTCTTTAAACTGCAACGCATTACTGCTTCGCGGTAGAAATGGGCGGAATGGTGGTCTTGCGGGTTAATCAAACGCCCTGCCGCCAACGATTTCTTAAAGAATATTTGCGAGTTAGATTTTAAATAAAAGATGAATGAATCCTTAACCGTGGAAGTCCTCCATGTATATATGTCCTACATGTTTCATTGGATTTATTGATATCTGCCTGCGGGATTCTAACACTGGTTCAATCGCATCGGTATTAGAAAGTCGGCCGTCTTTACTACACCGCTTAGGCCACGACGATTTCAAATTAAATTCTAAAATAAATGAGTTAGTTTGATGGTTTTATCCAACCAGTCGACGATATTCTAGGAGAGATGCTGCTATTCTTTATCAAGTAATAGATAGCGGATTTGCTTGACTTGGCAAGAGTAGGCAGAAATATAGTGCACTCTTTCACAGCTTGAGGGGAAATAAAAGCTGTGCAGACTATTCAAAATAATGTTCACCCAAGGTCATGGGCAATATGACGTGAATAGGAAACTGCATGTCAGAGACATTAACTTAATGTTCTATATATTTTTAAACAAATGAATCTCATATTTTAAGACAATTAATAAATATTTATTTTTATAATTGGCCCAGTTTTTCGTCGACGAAGCCATCTTAAGAGAAGCTTCATTGCAAATATCAGGCCGATATTTAGTAAGTTATTTTTATTCAATAACCAGGTACTCTTTGCACTCACTTACTGCAGTAAGAATGTTAATCAATCATTATATTATCTAGACTCTAGCGGACAACAAACAAGAGTAGACACATCGTGGGTTGTAGTTGTAGAAAGAGGAGAAAATGGAAACTAAGGCGAACCACTGGCTCATGCAGCTTTCATTTCAGCAGAGGCTGCTCGTACGCAGGCAGAGGCCGCGCATCTTCCAGCTGAGATATATGTATCTCAGTTAAAAAAATTTAAGGAATTGACCAATATCGGCAAAAACCTTGTTTAAAATAATATGATCCATTTTTTTTTAATTTTAGCTGTGTCCGTAATAGTTTATGTTACCATAAAAACAAAATAGCACTTGTTACTTAATAATAGTCAAGCAAATCCAAATATATACGTTTTACTTTAGGCTGGTACTACAGTAAATTTTATGAAACTCATGAGTATATTTTACGCTAATAAAACTACTCTCAACTTAGCATTTCAAAAAGACTATTTCTTTTTTTATTGCTTAGATGGGTGGACGAGCTTACAGCCCACCTGGTGTTAAGTGGTTACTGGAGCCCATAGACATCTACAACATAAATGCGCCACCCACCTTGAGATATAAGTTCTAAGGTCTCAGTATAGTTACAACGGCTGCTCCACCCTTCAAGACGAAACGCATTACTGCTTCACGGTAGAAATAGGCGGGGTGTCGGTACCTACTCGTGCGGACTCACAAGTGGTCCTACCATTAGTAGAATACCAGTATTTGGCATGTTCTGTTTCTAGTCTATAGGGTTATAGAGCTATCACCTTGCTATTATCCTACTTACCTCGACCCCAAGTTTAGTTATATTTCTTTGAAGTTATCGGCACAGTCGATATTATATTTCAATTGTGGCTTCAATTTCATGCGGCAAGAAGTTGGACATGTATTACAAATAAACTATGATTTGCTAATTTAAAAATTATTATTCAAATAAAACAAAATTATACAAAAACAAAAATTATCAAACTTATCATAATGAACAATAATCAGTGGTGGTTGATCCACATTTTGTCTAAATTATGAATTATGTTTTTCATTTTGTAAGTAAGTATCCAACAAAATCTAGAAGAATTATAGTATATTAACTAGTCGATTTGTTATTCATTCTATTCTATTATTTAAAACAGCAGTATATACAATAATATATATAACAACACAACATACAAACGGGGTTAACATAAAGATAAAATGATACAGAACAAATTGAGCACGACAGATTAAAACATTGTCTTAATAAAACAACCTCACAATTTTGCTTTCAAATAGTTTGTATATTTCCACTAAGCACAATTAAAAAATTATAAGCAGAAATAATTAGGCTATTCTTGCCCTCTCAGTTTACATAATTAAGAACAGCAGTTTTAAAAATATCTACATAAAATTACTAGAATACAGAGGTTGGATAAATTTAATGTCTGTTCTCCACAATCCAATTGAACCACCCTTGAATGTTGACATGGTGCTAAGTGCTGTGTTTCCTCTTCTCTCCCAAAATATACAATGTTATGAATTTGATAAGAAACATCGATTTCAGCATCTTCATCAGAGAGTTGGGGCACTGGAAACCCATGTGTTTGCCATGTTATGCAATACAAGCTAACAACTATGGTCTTGGCCATCATATGATGATCATAATGCAGTACTCTATGTGCCAACAAGCATCTCCAACTGGCTTTCAATACTCACAATGGTCAACAGTGTTCCTGGTATGACAATAAACATTACTATAGTACTATATATTAACGGCCTTCCCAGTTTTAAATATACTTTTAGATTGAGTATTATTTTGTAGTCCGGTTACTGAGACAGAGCTCATGATGTTTTACTTGCCTAAAAACCAAACTTTTTTACCATTATGGTGCAGGTCCTGCATAAGCATATTCAGTTCAGTGTTAAGCCAGACAAATGTATCATGAAATGGTGCATCAATACTTAAAATATTAAGATCACTATCACAGATCTGAAAAATTTAATTCTTTAGATAAGTACTATCAAATGTTTGTTATTGTGAATGATAGGCTTCAGCAAAATAATTACTATTTGCACATTCTTGAAATGATAATGCTTGCGGTTCTAAAACCTTTCTTCATATACAGAAGATCTGATAAGTGCAAATGAGTGCCATCTATACACCCCGAAACCTCAGGAAAGCCAAATTTATTGTAAAACCTATAATGAAAAGAAATTTATTTACTATTATATTATGTTTTCAATCACAAAATTATTATTGTTCAAATATCTATTCATTATCCTGCCCTTCTCCCAGTCACCTGGGGTCGGCGCAACATGTTTTCTCCTTCCATACTCTTCTATCATATACCATTTCTTTGCTCACTCCCCTCCTACCCATATCGTCTTTCACACAATCCATCCATTTCTTCTTAGGTCTACCTCTTCCTCTAAATCCTTCCACATTCATAGTTAACACTCTGTTAACAACCTCATTTTCATTCCGTCTCATCACATGTCCATACCATCCCAAACGTGCACTCCTCAGCTTCTCTGTCACAGGTGCCACTTTCAGACTTCCTCTAACATATTCATTCCGTATTCTATCCATTCTCGTTACTCCACACATCCATCGCAACATTCGCATCTCTGCTGCATGCAATCGCCTTTCATCCGCCACTTTCGTTCAAATATCTATGTACTATAAAAATAAGACAAATTTTGAATAAAAAAAAAATAAGTGGGAAAGATTAATGGTGGCCTGAAGGCCTTTCCAGTTTCACCAGAACTTGACATTTCTCAGAACTCTGTTTAAAATATAGCTATATATAGCTAAATATAGCTATAGTTATAAAGCTTCAAGAATATAACTGATCTATATGATTGACTCGTGGAAATTGTAAAATCAGTGGAACTCTTGTGCTCTATACTATAAGATAATTATTTAACTTACCCATTTATAATAACTTGTGATCCATTGTACTGTTTGCGGAAACTTTAAATATTTCAATAAAACTGAAAGATTGTTTAATGCCATAGCCACTTCCCTAATGGCATTGCATTTACTACAGTTTAACTCAAAATGCAAAAAGCTCATTCCCACAGGTTTCTGGTATAAAATTTTGCAATGCTGTTAACACCTGTATAAACAGGTTATTTCAAACATTTAGTAAAGAATAAATCTGAAATCAAAAAAACAATGCTACTTTTGAAGACAAGATTTTGTGAATCTTTTATTTTCTTCATTATTTACACATATTAAAATGTTAAATTGAATATATATAAGTACCTTGCATTTTACTTTCTATTCTTGTTCGTCTTGATGATCTAGGTTATTAACGGCTTTCATTCAGAGCACAATTGTAAATATTGATGTTTCGAAATTCTGTAATGTGTTCTGAACAAACTTTCCGATAGATTAATGGGTCAGGCTTGATCACGAAGACAGCGTCGCAAACGCACTGATTCGTATGTATTCGACCTAATTTCCTTAGACTCCAAAGCCCCATTTATCATTGGAGCTCTGTCCATAGTAACATATCTAGAAGAAATATTAATTTGTAAAAAATAAACTTTATAACCTCAACATTATTAATGTACTTAAATTGCCCAGCGTGGTATTTAATGTTAATACTATGGAAAACACAAACACAAATAAAGATCTAAACTATTCTAAACCAATTACACTTACCTAAATCAAGTTAAAATAATTTAATTTCACAAATTTTACACTTGCAGATAGTTAGCAACAATTCAGCACCAGATACAAAAGGTGTCGCAAATTTGACAAACGAAATTGCTAAATATCTGCTGTTGTGTGGCAGACAAAAGCATCCGTAATACCGACTTTATGCCAGTTGTTATTAGTTGTATGGAAAAGAATGCACTAAAGTTTCACAAATCGCTCTGCAGAGGCAGCACTAGTGATGGTCCGCGATCTGCTTTTTTGTTGTAAGTCTGTAATACGAAATGGACAGTTGACAGCAATATTTGCACAATATTTGTCTTCTGCTAATTGTCTGCGAAATACGTGATACCGCTGCCGTTGCAACTACTGAACCATGCATCCGATTGACTTGGAACTTGGTATCCATGTAGAAAATAAATGCACTTAATGGATAGGCTAGAATATTTATATGAGTGTTGGACTCCCTAATAATAATTATAATAAACAAAAATGTTAATTTTAAATGTCCAGCGAAGCGGGCGAGTACGGCTAGTTAGATAATAAGTTCTTGAGTGGATCCATTTAATTGGAGGGCTAAGTAGCATATAGCTTATTTAAGTACACTAATAACACAATAAAATTAGCATAATTTTTTAAACTATTAAGTTTGTGTGTCACATTAAGAGAAGGAAAACGTTCTGTACCAGAAACATTAGTACATATTTTAAAAAAATATTGATGATCCCCTAGTTAACCGATTGCTTATTAGATAATACGCGCTTACGTAGCTTCGTTTAATTAAATAGCTAAATAGCAAATAGCTTATATAACAACGCTTATAACACAACGAAATTAACGTTTTTTTTTTAATACTGTTACATTTGCGTGTAGGTGCTAAGTCAGTGATTCGTCATGTTGCGACACAATTATCGTTCTAATGATGTCGTGTTTCGCACGGATCGTTTCACATCCAACGAAACATGCCAGCTAACAGCCCCTCACCCACAGACCTGTTCTGGAGTCGAAGACGCTTCCCGCTGACGATTACTTACCTAAAAACAAAAATAATAAAATCAATTAATGAACGAATTAACGATGATACCTTATGTAGGTCTCTAGTTTTATTGCGGTTCATCTGGAGTTAAGTGGTTAACGAAGCTCGTTAACATAGTCTGAATGACGCCACCTGCCTTAAGGCATGAGGTCAGTCTCAACCAAAATAAACATGTACCTTTAGTGATTTTGCAAAGTTTTTTTCTTATTGTAACTATAGGCAGACGAGCATACCTGATGGTAAATGGCCACCGTCATGGATCAACTTTCTTTTTCTAACTAATCTGATAGCCTTGAGATACTATATCAGCGTAACCTAACAAGCAAGTGAGCTCACGCGGCTTAAGCCTGACGACGTTGCTAACACTAACCCTAGCAACAGCAATGCTTCGCAGAATCTACCACCGGATCGGAAACGCGACCCACTGAGAAGATCCGGCAAGAAACTCAATGGGCTGCGTCTGTGGGTCAATTTACTCGCCGAACCCTTCGTCACAAGCGATGGGCTCGATGAGAATGATGACCGGTATCAACAATAACATGCCCACGATAAAACTGCTTACTAACGACCAGTCACCACATATCTGTTCCTGTCGCATGATAAATTCTCGTTCCGGTATCAACAGTGCTAACTTATTTTATTGTGTCATTGACAGTTTCATCTTAAGTCTCAAGATGGATGGTAGTCTTTTTAATTTACTTATTATAAGGACTGCGATAACTGCTTACCAACAACAGCCGGACCGTAAACATGACATGTATACTCACAGTTTACAACAAAATCCTAACGGAGTAGGCATTTTAATGGAAAAAATGTTTATGCATCAAGCAAATAACACACCGTGAACATGTACTGACTGTTACTAATCTATATTAACTATTTTTTCACTATACACCAGATCAAACAATATTACACAAATGTATATATGATCGGTCGATATACATAAACAGATCCGAAAGAACTTATGTTCTACATCAATCATTAGATAGTCGGGTTCGTATCAAAAACACGCACGTATATTTAAATTTGTTTAGTTAACTACTGAGTAGTGAGTTAGTATATTTTCGGACACGCTTCCAACTCATTTTTAGAGAAAGCGAAATAATAAATAATAGTTAAAAAAACTAAAAAAATATGCGTTGCATCAGTAGTTATAAATATTTTATTAACAGATATGAGTAGAAGGGTTACTTTGGTAATATCCTGAAAAGCACCCCACGCTTTTTTACAATAAAATAATTTTTTCTTACACTTTTTTTAATTCAAATTTATTAAGATTTATTTTCTATTTTTTAGTTGGATTTTCTATAAAAGCGTATCTTTTTATTTTTTTTACACTATTATTTATTTTTCATTTTTTAGTTGAATTTCAATTTTTTCAATTCTTTTATTTTTTATTAATATTGAATTGTCATCTGTCCTTAATAAGTATACCAAATTTCGAGTTAATCCGACGTTTTGAAGGGGGTCAAAATCATGTTCAAATATTCCGCTACAAACATACATACGTCTGAAGCTAATAAAAGCGTATTAAAAATAGAGCGATATTATCGACGGGCGTCAGACATGAGCCTATTACGTTTAGCCGCTGACCACTTGGAGCTCGAACCTGGAGTCAATCATAAAGATAAAGCATACATTCCCACACACAAGCATCGGTCGCCCGTCGGCCGACACGACCCCACACACGTCATCGGAGACCATTCGACAATTTTATCACCTCGTAAACGCACCGCGGCTGGCACCACGGTCGTTAATTGCCGTATTTTCGAGCTAAACGCTTGAATTAATTTAATATTCATTCAGTCCCATTCGGGCTATCAAAATCCGACCTCTATACCACGAAAACTCGGCCATGCGGATATCATTAAAACAACCAACCCATAATCAATACGTTTACGTCGATTAGCTCACACGCTGTTGTTCTCTGTAAACACATAGTACCTACACTCTAGAATTTAAAACACTAATCAATTTACATTGAATTAATTTACATTTTTTAATCACGCTTTACTGAAATCTAGCAGAGTAAATGCAAATATTCATGCTGTAGGTTTCACAGTGACCGCCTTGAATATATTACTACTAGAAGAACAAAGTGAAGTATCTTGTGATATCGCCAACAGACACAGCCCACTGAGTTTCTCGCCGGATCTTCTCAGTAGGTCGCGATTCCGCTAACTAATTCCAACTAATTCATCGAATTTAGTATAGCCCCTCGAATACCACCCGCCACCGGAGTAGAGTTCATCTATATATCCACAGTGCCTTTCCAGAGATCGTTTTTGCCACGTACCATCTGGCTTTGGAATGAGCTCCCCTCTACGATTTTTCCCGACCGCTATGACATGTCCTTCTTCAAACGAGGCTTGTGGAGAGTATTAAACGGTAAGCAGTAGTTTGGCTCTGCCTCTGGCATTGCTGAAGTCCATGGGCGAAGGTAACCACTCAGGTGGGCCGTATGCCCGTCTGCCTACAACGGGCAAAAAAAGTAATTACAAAAACTACAGTAGGTAGGAAAAACAATGTGATATCGGAGTAGTATTGTATTTGTACATTGCCCGTGGCGCGTCGAAGCGCTGTATGTCTTGTTTATGTAAATATGACGGAGGATGGCGTGCTAGACTCGCTACGTCACGAGATTAACGATGTCCCGACCTCGGGCGACAACTGTGACGTGGAGCATCTGAAGATTACGCCATCATTAAGCAAGTTATAATCGTGTACGAGAGAGACGCCTTCATAATTTCGTAGGTAAATTCATGTCGCAAACTCATCCGAGACAAATATAATTATGTTGATTGAAAAACTTTTAGGGTTTAATTTCGTGTTTATTATTCTTTTGGTACTTTCAAACGTTACGTGTTATTTACATATTTCTTTATCACAGAGAAATATATTTTTTTAAAGTTTTCTTCGAGGTCAAACGATCGTGATTACTGACCATCCATATTAACCAATGGTAGGTAAATATCGAGGGCAAAAGATCTCGCGGACGTTCTCCAACACGATGGACCGACCTCATAAAATCTGTGACTCACTCCAACATAAATGATTGCTCTCAATCTGCGAAACATCGTGCCACATGGCGTCGCATCGCGAGAGCATCGGTATCGCAGGATCCGACTGATGCATGACCACGACCACTCTGTCAAGAGTGTACGAATAGGAAGAAGAAGAAATACACCAAGTCAAATCGCTGCCTAAGGTCCCATCAAGGACTCTTTCAAAGAAAGGAATTGTTCTAAAAATTAATTTATGTTCGAGGTTTTTTTTAAAATAAGATTTCATAAGCTTTTCCTTTTATTCAAAATAACCCACATAGATGAATTCAATCTAAAGTTATTACAGTATATATGGCCGGATTCTCTTTAGAAGATTCAACTGAATCAAACAATGTCTAGTAATTATAATTCGAGAGCGATGCTATTAAGTTCAAAGAGCACCAAAATAGTCCCAATTTTATTTGCTTATTTTTTTCATAAATTTTTCCTCCTTTTGTCTGATATTCATTTCAAAGTCCCTCACCATATACTAGTGGTACCGCGTGTCGTGAGCAAACAAGGCTCAGTACCACTATTTTGCTTATTTAAAAGCAACTAGACGATGACCGAGCTTTACTCGGTTTTTTTTGATAACGTCATCTTGTTGGGTCTTTAAGGCGGTTAGTTGCCCTGGATTAAGAAAAATAGTATTATTATTGGCCAATAGATGTCGGGAAGAGTTGATTATTGAAAACACGAATTAAACAACATTTTCTGAAAATAAATCGTAGTTAGATCGATTTATCGCCCCCGAAATCCCCTGTATACTAAATTCTATGAAAATCGTTGGAGCCGTTTCCGAGATTCAGATTATATATTTATGTATTAATATACAAGAATTGCTCGTTTAAAGGTATAAGATTATGCATACAAGTTTGAAGAATAGGGGAACAGTTAGTTGTTCACGATATTAAGTGTATGGATCTCCCTAATCGTTCGGCTACACGTATATATATCTACGCAAATATAATAAATGTACGCCAACAGTTTTGACACACATCTATATTCGTACAATTTCATTTCGCAACGATCTTACGGTACACGTGTAGCTTCTCAATATTAAAACTAGATTGAAATTTTAATTTAAAACATTATTTTATTTGATTAACAAATTAAACACTAATAAATTACGATGAATTAATGTAATGTTTTGTTTTAGAAACTTTTCCATTAGAGAACTAGAGTAATGATCCACTAATCCAAAGCCGCCATTGATACTAAGGTGATCTACAGATATACTAAGGTAATAATTGATACTAATGAAACACTATATTGAGAATTTTCATACCATTCAAAGAATAAAGTTTTGCTTTCAAAAATGGCCAAAAAAGGTGACTGACCGGCGTAAACAATTTTCAAAAGACATGCGTTACAAACTAGATTACAGCTATCGCCCTATAGCAATACAAACAAAAAATATAGCCGACTATTTTGCACGCACAAGTTTATTTCTTCGCTAATACTTAATATTAACTTTACACTAGCGAACGCAAACCTTAAAAACCATCACTTCCCCCATTCAAGCCGACTCATAAAAGTTTCATTACTATAAATTATTTCTTAATCCATCCGCGGCAAGTCTGAGCGCAACAATGTTAATTTTAGTGTCATTACTGGAACAATGTAAACGCGTCTAATCCATACGGCTTCGCGTCCCTATTCTGTAACTGTTTAAGTAATTACCGTGTGACATAAGCCTGTGTTTCCTTTGTCTTCGCGTCAAGAATAATTGCTAACGTTCCAGTGTGCTTATGAATACCTCATGTTCTAGGGTTTATCTATGCTAAAACAATCTGATGAGTGGTCAGACGATCTCTAGACGCACCCGGTGTTACTAAAGTCCCGCACAGAGATTGAAACGATTATACTCAAGAAGTTAAAGATGTACCAGTAATATTAAATCAAGAGGATTTTTTTTATTGCTTAGATGGGTGGACGAGCTCACAGCCCACCTGGTGTTAAGTGGTTACTGGAGCCCATAGACATTCACAACGTAAATGCGCCACCCACCTTGAGATATAAGTTCTAAGGTCTCAAGTAAGTTACAACGGCTGCCCCACCCTTCAAACCGAAACGCATTACTGCTTCACGGCAGAAATAGGCAGGATTGACTCTTATCTTCTGCTTAATAACCGAAAATACACTCTAGCTTTATGTTGAAGCACTTAAAGAAAACGTTCATACATTTTGAGCTGCAGTACCTACCCAAACATATTCACACGAGAAGAAAATGCAATATAAACAAATGAAATAAAATAAGACCCCCGGCACCGTACCCGCTTTATAGGTCATTTAATTTATTCCATTCACTTATTTCCGTCGAAGGGATCTTCTCTTACGACCGAATGGGTTTCGCAAATAAACCTAATTTTATCTGAACAATACGATGTTTCTTTTCAATTTAACAAATTAAACAGCTCGCGAGTAAACTGACTCGAATAATCCACGATTGGATCTAATGCGGCTGAAAGGTCGGGGCTCTTTAGAACGATGGTATGTATACACAGACAACTAATTGGCTACAACGCAACGTACAGAAGGTTTGACTGAGCTACATACAGCATAGGACGAAATAAAAACAGGATTACATTGATTTTATTGTATTAAAAACTAATACGTGTTTGTTGTTAACGTTGAGCTAACCATAAAAATCAATGAAGCCAAATAGAATCAAAACGTTATTTGCTCACATTTCGTCTTCTCGCATTAAAACTGTATAATCTCAAAACGTACTAAATATTACAGGAGAGTGTGTTAAAGGTTAAACATATTATTATGATACTTTTAATATTAATCATCTTCTTTGCAACATTTATTTTTAGTTTTTACCAGTTACATTATTGGAACGAAGTAAAGGTTAAACATATTATTATGATACTTTTAATATTAATCATCTTCTTTGCAACATTTATTTTTAGTTTTTACCAGTTACATTATTGGAACGAAGTTCCTTATCGCGCGTTGTGAAAGGGGGCTAGACGGAAAAAATTCTTACGAAAAGTTGTCGCGACACTTTTTGCTATAAATTCTTACGAAAAGTTGTCACGACACTTTTTGCTATAGTAAGCTATTGTAAGCTGTGCGGCGTCGCATGTTTCTCTGTCTGTCTGTCTGTCTATCTCTCTGTCTCTCTCTCTCTTTCTTCATACCTCGAATAGAACTTTAAATTAATATTTTAATAATTGGGAACTTCGTTCCTATCCGGTGTCCCACGACACCACACATCTTTTTCTGTCTTTTAAAGTAAGATAAAATTATGTATTAATTTTGTTAATTGTAGTCAAAATATAGGTAAACTAAAAAAAAAAAAAAACTAAAGTACGTTCTTTTGACAGTATTTATGAGAAAAATACTGGTGATACCAAATGATTCCGATATTAACTCAATTTCGAATATTTTTTGAAATTTTACACATTTAATGCGAAAAGACGATTTGTGCGTTAAATGTGACTGCGGATATGTACCATATTTAAATTAAAAACGTTGTTCCTCTGTAAATTTACTTATTCATTACGCAAACGAGGAAACAAATTAGAATAGATTCCGCGAAACGTGACGTCCTGACCTTTCAGAGGCAGAAGTTCGCGCAACGAGTTTAATTTATTTATTTCGAAAATCAAAACGATCCAGTTGAACGTTAATGTTGTTTAAAATTCCGTGAGCCACATCGGAATGGCGGAATATTTCGGTGTGGCGATCTCGTTTATCGATGCAATTGGCGGGCGGGCATGTTATGGCGTTTTTCTATACAAATATTATAAAACTGAAGAGTTTGTTTGTTTGAACGCGCTAATCTCAGGAACTACTGGTCTGACTTGAAAAATTATTTCAGTGCTAGATAGCCCATTTATTGAGGAAGGCTATAGGCTATTTAACATCACGGTAAGACCAATACAAGTGGAGAGCACCAATAAAGAAGGTTTCAAAATAGAGGTTTAAACCTTCCTTAACATTCTATAATATAATTCAAAAATATCTTCACTTTCTACGTAAATGAAGTGGGGGGTAAAATTAGCAAAGTAACTATTCCACGCGGACGGAGTCGCGGGCAAAAGCTAGTGTTTGAATAAAAGGCACGTGATTGCAGCTTCATTACCTTGCTCATTTAAGTACGAAGCGTGTGCCGTTTAAAATTATTGTTATTTAGGTGTGCAGGTGCGCGATCGTTAACAATAGATTGTTTCCCGAGCGCTTATGACATGTCCTTCTTCAAACGAGGTTTGTGGAGAGTATTAAGCTGTAGGCAGCGGCTTGGCTCTGACCCTGGCATTGCTGAAGTCCATGGGCGACGGTAACCACTCACCATCAGGTGGGCCGTATGCTCGTCTGCCTACAAGGGCAATAAAAAAAAATGTTATTGTCAAAAGACAGCGTGATTTGTTATCAACGTCTATTCATTCAACTCCGCCGAACTAATCCACTACTAATAATACTAATAAAATTTAGATATAGTATTGAGAAACAAGATCTCTGGAAGTTTTACGGAAGGTAACCGGAAGAACTTGACCGAGACATAGCCAAGAATATTCTCGATAACGTTTTTTATATGGGCTGAGTGGTGGGCAAATATGCCGTTCTTTGTCAACTTTTCGTTTGTCAACATTGAATTATCGACCTTATGGGCCATAATCTAACATTCTGATTCATGCATTCTTGAACAGGGATATTGGCTCTTCTTTAAAACGCATAGCTTTGTAGCTGTATTTATCTTTAGAAGGGAATTTTTCGACGAATTTCTCGCCAACTTCAAGACATTAATCAACTTAAACAAATTACACATTATCAAGTGACAATACAATCATTCTGTTCCTACAACCTAATATCCTTATAATAAACATAGTTAAAATTTTTACTCAAACTGATACTTTTCAAAGTCCTGGACCACCAAAAAAAGCGTGTTTTTTTAGTTTTTAAACCACATATAAAATATAGATATTGATATTGAATTTCAAAGTAATATAATTTTTGGCCAAGTTTCGCGGCTATAAATAGCAGACTATTAGGGAACCGTTCAGAAATTACTAGATTAGAGATCTCTTAAAACCGTTGGTGGATATGGTTAACAATCCATGACCGCCAATTAACAGCGAGGGCATGAAAGGGTTTTTTTTTAAATTGCCACTCGCATTACCGATGTTATTACTGATATTAGTACCGATGTTAGTAGTTATTATATTATAATAAACAGAAAAGGCAGCTCCAATCTTCGGCCTTTCTCTTGGTTTTACGATACCCTCGGGAAGAGATAGGATGATTTTTCTAAACCACACAACCAAATCTGGTGCTATTTCTACTATGCACCGAACTTATTTAGCATTGTATATAACTACGTCACTTCACAACTAATAATTTTGAAACAATTTAATTTGAATACTGTTTCACAAAACATTAATGGATTTTCTTCTCGTCCGGTAAATTTACTATTATGGAAATTTATTTGTACCAATATAACTTTAGTCAATTTCAATTGATTGGTATTTCGCGTGTAATTAAGTTCCAAACGATTCTTTTCCACCTGGTGGTTGTCTGGAGGAGATCGCTCTTAGTGATAAGACCGCCAAGTGTACACAGTGATATTTGGAATTTATCAAACATAATTTTGATGTATAATTATTTTATATTACCATAACTCATTACAGTAGTTGATATTCATAGTCACCATAGCGGTATAAATTGACAATTAGTAGGTTTAACTCGAACGCTGCTTAATTAACACGCCGGATGAGCGTGTTATGAATTAAATCTGTTTAAATGACAATTTCTTACCTAATTAAACACGTCTCTAACCTTGAGTTATAGGTACTAGGGATCTGTTAAATCGACACACGCTTGTGTCGCCTTTCGTATACCAGACAAGCGTTGACGTGCGTAGAAGATTGCTCATGCATCCTATTAGCAAATATTTTTTTCGCCTACCTACCCCCAATATCCTGGAGAAGAAAGTTTGCAGAGGACATGGTGATCAACGTCAACTTCTGATAATGTTGTTGTCTGGCTTGTCGCCATCCAAGTTCTTGTGGTATACACATCTCACTGGGCGGCTTTTGAGTGGATGTTAGGAAATCATTCAATAGATTCTTCTAACGAAACATACCATACATTAATGGCATCCATTGATACGCATATGGTGGCGCAACAAACGCGTTACACAATTACCACAAATCAGATAATAATAGCCATTAGACCATCCCTCGGAACACTTCAACTTATAAAGTTCAATGAATCGAAATATTTAGCGGGTAGCTATTATAGAGCACACGATGTTTAACAGATCAGTTTCAAGATCAAGATGCTTGTTTTAATTATCCTTCTAGAACTATTAACAAGCTTTAGGATTGAGACAGATTTTTCGTGGTTTAAACTACATGTAACTATCGTCGGTGGCAATACCGAGTAAATTAAGCTCCACAAGAAATTAATAGCCAGCTAACTCTGGGTCAAATCAAAATTTAACTGGGAAAGCTATCGCGATTCATTCGGACGACTATCGCGATTCCTGGTACTAGATGTTTATTGCAGTGTAAACACTACAGTGAAAACAGAAAAACAACAAAAATAATTGCTTCTACAAACAATATTATAAAATCGAATACATTAAATCAGCACGATTGGGTACCGAATGGATATTGTTACTAAGGCTCACCTAGAGAATTGATTTCCGCATATGTACATATATCCTTGGAACAGCCACTATAATATGGTGGGCTGTTACTAGTATTATTAACAACATTGTCGATATTGTATTTAAGCAATTGAATAGTTAAATTCAAAGTCTGTATCTACAATAACAAAGGTATAGAAATGATTAAGTCACGTTTAGTGCTGTTTGGTATCACCGTAGAGTAGCATCGATCCCATAGAGGAAAGACGTAAAAGGTGACCAAGAGATTCGTCGGAATAAGTGCAGTAGTGTTCTCCAAGTATATATTCGACAGTTGCAAGGAATAACATTATACCTCAGAATTAGCTGATTTACAATGACTTATATGATATTATGTATGCTTTTGAAATGTGGTGCTGGAGGCGGATGTTGGGAATTCCATGGACAGCACGCCGAACCTATCCATTCTGAAGGAGCACATCGCTCGTAGACGCCCCAATAACAAAGAGAAGCTGATGGTAATTGGTGAGGTTGACGGGAGAAAATCACGCGGACGCTCACCTACATGCGCTCACCGGCCTGCCAATAACCAAAGCTATAAAGACCACCAATGACAAGAAGATGTGGGGAAGCATTGTGCATCGAATGGTCAACGTTTCAAATTAGACTCGACCTTCAGCAATGAAGAGACCGACTCAGAAGAAGATATGCTGATAAGGTAATACAGCGCGTAGTGGATATCTCTCCATGGAGCTAACAGCTGCCTCCACTGCAGAAGCATGGCTTGACGTGCAGCTGCCTTGGAAACGAGCGGCGACAACAAGTCGCAACCCTGTCCATCGATAGCCATTACTAATCTGCCAAGAGTACTCGACTAAGAAGAATATGATTTACAATGTCATTCCTTGCATGTGTCGAATTATATACCAGCGTATTGGCATTGTCAAGGGGACATTTACGACCACACGACACAAAAGTGGGTTTTTTTTATTGCCCTTGTAGGCTGACGAGCATACGGCCCACCTGATGGTGAGTGGTTACCGTCGCCCATGGACTTCAGCAATGCCAGGGGCAGAGCCAAGCCGCTGCCTACTGCTTGTAGAGGCATTTACGTTGTGATATCCATGGGATTCGCTAGCCATTTTATATTAAATGGACCTCGTTCATTCATGTATAAAAAAAAACACAAGTTATGTAACAATCGTGTCCCTTGTTCGAGGACCGCGAACAGTCGGTAAGATAATTTCAGCTAACGATGTACTAAACTTCGAAAGTGCCGTTTTAATTTGTATGCAGAAGATGGGTTGTTCGCGTCATAAAGAGAATAACTCTGGCTGCATCGTAAATTGCTCCTTCGGTGCTCGACAATTGTTTTACTGTACATAAGTTTAACGAAGAAATGAAACCCGCAAAATTATAATTTGCGTAATTACTGGTGGTAGGACCTCTTGTGAGTCCGCGCGGGTGGGTACCACCGCCCTGCCTATTTCTGCCGTGAAGCAGTAATGCGTTTCGGTTTGGAGGGTGGGGCAGCCGTTGTAACTATACTGAGACCTTAGAACTTATATCTCAAAGTGGGTGGCGCCTTTACGTTGTGAATGTCTATGGGCTCCAGTAACCACTAACTCCAGGTGGGCTGTGAGCTCGTCCACCCATCTAAGCAATAAAAAAAATTAAAAAAACGAAGGGATGGTACATAGGTAGGAAACTTGCGCAGTCTGCACTGGTTCGTGGGACACCTTTGAAGATTTCCGATACAGCAGATACGAAAACGTTACAATACTAATGCGAAATGAATTTTTGCAGCTTGAAAGATGAGAAGACCGCTTTTGAATGCAGAGCTGCATGAAGGTTTCTTTCGAGTCGCCCAGCGAGATTTGACGAGAGTATATTTGATTTATGTCTCCTCAGTTTTTTTATGGGGTAGTTGGGAAAACAAGGTCATGGACCTCCCGTTGTAACCGGTTACCGCAACCCACACATATATACCAGAAGCGAGCATGTTACGTATTTCATAGACATTTATTCAAATCTATCTATCTCTATATATAAAAATTAATTGCTGTTCGTTAGTCTCGCTAAAACTCGAGAACGGCTGGATCGATTTGGCTAATTTTGGTCTTGAATAATTTGTGGAAGTCCAGGTTTAAAAGGTAGATAAATATGAAAATTCTCGGAATTAAATAAAAATCCTCCGTCGGACGTATTCTTTTGTTTGTTTTAAGTTTATTTAATACAAAAGTTTAGGTCTTTTATTTATCCATTGAGGCACTACGAAGTCTGCCGGATCAGCTAATTCAAATAGAAAATCTACAACCACACAATATACACTAATAATATTCCGCGCTATAAATGAAATAAATGAACGGCGAAATATTTTCTACTAAATCTTCTAAACTACATCTTCAAAAAATATACTATACATTTAAAAACCCTTCTCATTACCCAATATGAAGCAGCCAGCGGATACGTGCAACTAAGTATGAAATACAGTGTACTGAAAACTTTAACAAACCCCAAACCGAGAACAAGGGAAGTTTTAGATTAACGAAACCGCTGCCAAAAGTGTTACCGGGAGGATGGCTACGCAAAAACTATTCCGGCGAAATATTCTTTGGAAAATTGGCAAGAATGCAACGGCGAAAACGTTTCTGCGGAAATTGAAAAACAAGAATATGTTAGCAACGAAGACACAATGCTTTACGCGGGGCATGTCTTCGAAAGTTTAACTAGTTTAAGCTCGAACCGCAAAGGTCGGAACTGGGGGTTGCATAAGAACTCGCGAACGATACGCTACTGTCACGTCCACGTGAGTTTCCTGACCAAGGGAAAAACAGTCCACATTCACGACAGTCGCGTACGTGAACGGACTGCCTAACGAGCCGTCGGACGGCTGACAGCATTGCAACAAACCGCGCGGCTGCTCTAATGAAGTTTTGAGGCGGCGCTCTAGTTTCACTGTAGTGACGGGTGACGCCTTTTAAGTGACGCCTTCCTTTAAAAAAAAACACACAACTCTTCACGTTGTTTATTCCTCAAATGAGGTTGGCGATGAGCGGTAGATAGCGACTTGGCCCATGAAGGACAGTAACCGTTCACCACCAGATGGGCCGATAAGCTGACTAAAATAACTGATTTCGATCAAAGAAACTTCATGTTCACTTCTGAAGAATTCATATCAATATTTATTGTAAAAAAATTAATCCAGTAAATATACATAAATATATCAAGTGGTGAAAGGCTATTTGTTTTAAACGACATTTAGCTTAATACGCGACATTTATCTTTGTAATTAAAGGTCCGTTTTATTTAGTATTAGTATCAAACAATTCGATGTTTTTAATTGCTTATCTCATTCAAATAGCTAAGAAAGTTTTTATGTAATTATATTATTTTTTCCAAATTCCAATTAAGCTGCAAATGGCTCTCCAAAGTGGTAAAAATATCGCTTAAACCAAATAACCTTTCACCGCTTGATATGTAACATAATATGAAAATCCAAGACCATCGCTACAAAAAAAAAACCGATAAAATATCGAAACAACAACACAAGGTAACACTGAAGTCGATACGAACGAAACGAAGGCAATTTTTCCGCGGGCCCCATGAATATTCACGTTGGCGAAGATTTGTATTGTTTCCGCTAAAGGGGTATATGGGTTTCACACAACGGGTACGACCTCGGCGTTATTACCGTACAATTTACAACCGTTAACCGACAAACAAAGGGGATCCGTTTATTTACGCTGAGGTGGTATTGTGGATAACTTCGGAGTCGGAAAACGGATCTCACACAGCGTTCGCGCGATCTGCTCTTGGAAATTTTTAAGACAAATAGCCGTTCCATTCCAATGATTTTATCGAAGATAAAACCTAGATATAACTTTGCGGTCGGATTTCCTTTGTGCTGTAGTTCACCAATTGTGATTCTAACATTATTTTTATTTATTTATATAGGACCTCTTGTGAGTCCGCGCGGGTAGGTACCACCGCCCTGCCTATTCCTGCCGTGAAGCGGTAATGCGTTTCGGTTTGAAGGGTGGGGTAGCCGTTGTAACTATACTGAGTGAGATCTTAGAACTTATATCTCAAGGTGGGTGGCGCATTTACGTTGTAGATGTCCATGGGCTCCAGTAACCACTTAACACTAGGTGGGCTATGAGCTCGTCTACCCATATAAGCAATAATTTTTTTTTTGTAATTCTAACATAATTTTTATTTACACCAGCGTGTTAAAAAAAATAAAGAAAGTACGTTTCGGCTGAACTGTAATCGTTTGATACATTTGAAACAGGATTCCGTCTCGCGCGTTCAAGATACGGCTCTTTATGGAGTTTCATTTTTTTTTCCTACCTATGCTGATAGCCTTGAGAGGCCATTTCAGCTTCACCCTAACGTTTGTAGGTGAGCTCACGGGGCTCAACCGGAGAGTTGCTAACGCTGACCCTAGCAAGAGCAGTGCTTCGCAGAATCTACCACCGGATCAGAAACGCGACCCACTGAGAAGATCCGGCGAGAAACTCAGTGGGCTGTGTCAATGTGTTAGTTCGTTCGTCGAGCCCTTCGTCGCAAGCGACGGGTTCGACGAGGACGGTGACCGGGAAGTTTCATAAATATTTAAGAATTGACGACTTCGTCATGTAGTCATTGACACCTAGATAATGTGATTGAAGTTCAATCTAAAATCGTTGGACCGTTAAACGTAACTCTGGAGTTTATTTCCCTAGAGAGAAGGTTCAAATTCAATAAGCAGTCCTAGCGAAACGAGAGGTTATTTCTCTAAAGTAAATATCATCAGCATAAAAGTCAGATCTACTTATTCCTATAATCATTTTTGTATGCATTTACTTGCGTGTTATTTTTGGTGTTCTTTTTACGGATTTCGTCATCTAGATTATTATCTAGGAAATCTTAATATAATGATGGTCGCTTAGATGTATAAGTTAGAACGATTTAAGATTCAAATTATCTGTTTACAATTATAGATAATCAAACCTTGTGCCTCTGATATCATGATTTAACTTGGAAATCATCGTGACCTAAAGGGGAAAACATGAGGTGCGTTCGTGTCGAAAGATTTAGCTTTGACTACACAGTCGAATCCCGCAGACAGATACCACTTCTAATCAAATAAGTATTTAACACGTGTTCACGAATGACTTCGACGATGAAAGAATAAAAGTCGCGTAATAAAAATCAAAACCCGCAAAAACTGATCAAATTTATTTGTATATAGTATTTTTTTTTTCTCTAAGCACCTGTTATTTTTGTACATACTTTGACATTGGAAAAATTAAGGCCAAAGGCGAGCCAAATTCTTATTAAAAAAAAATTAAAAAAATCCCGCAAAAAATATAATTTTCGTAATAACTGATGGTAACCTGACCAGCACTCTTCTCTGCCAGC
This sequence comes from Bombyx mandarina, assembly GCF_030267445.1. Taxonomy (NCBI): domain Eukaryota; kingdom Metazoa; phylum Arthropoda; class Insecta; order Lepidoptera; family Bombycidae; genus Bombyx; species Bombyx mandarina. The sequence goes on from NC_143227.1 coordinate 4,170,445, forward strand.
ACTACCCTCCTGTCTATTTCTGCCGCAAAGGTTTAAAGGGCGGGGCAACTTTGACACTATGCGATTAAGATTTAGACCTCGTGTGTCAATATGGGTGATGGTAATCACATTCGACTCCAGTATTCTTTAAGCCCAAAGTGAGCCGTGATCACGTTCCTACGCAATAAAAAGTAATAATATTAAATGTTTAAAGTTTATATAATATTACTCTTCTGTGTACTTTTGCGAGGTTTTTTAGAGTTGTATGCATTATCAAAACTAATTTTACGGTTTAATTTCGCGTTTATTGATTTTATTTTATTATTTCCGACATTTTCAATACAGTTTGCGGTTTTCGTGGTCACGACTAAAGTGTTTTTCGCTAACATTTGAATATTACTACAACTACCGTCCAATGGTATGAGATCTCGTGGACGAATCCCCATGCGTTGGACTGATCAAGTGAAAGACCTTACTGAAACCCCACTTAACGAGTGTGTGCGCCGGGCCTCGGTTCGCAAACTGTGGAAAACATCTGTTAAGGCTTTAATGAGCAAGAATTCCACATGACCACGACTGCTCTGCCAAGAGCAACCGATTATGATGATGATGACCGTCCAATTGAATTAAAAAAAAGCTGATACATATTTACGATTCGTTGCAAAAAACTAACAACAGCAATTCCGTATCAGCTGATCATCTACGCAGACAACTTTTTTATTTATTGCTTATTGCTTAAATACGGGGGACGATTTCACAGCCCACCTGGTGTTAAGTGGTTACTGGAGTCCATAGACATCTACAACGTAAATGCGCAACCCACCTTGAGATATAAGTTCTAAGGTCTCAAGTATAGTTACAACGGCTGCCCCACCCTTCAAACCGAAACGCATTACTGCTTCACGGCAGAAATAGGCAGGGTGGTGGTACCTACCCGTGCGGACTCACAAGAGGTCCTGCTGCACAACTGGTCCTACCACCAGTAACCACTTCAAATTAACAATTTAAACGGTTGATGCTTTATTAGTTAGAACTGTAAATCTTTGGTAATAAATACCGATCCTTGATTTGCAAACCGCAAAACCTTTCGGACGTTTTTCGAGCTTCGCCATTAAACAAATTAGGCGCGAAAACACAAAAACCGCGTTCGAAGCAGCAGCCAGCTTGACTACGACGAAGAGGTTTCGCGGCAATGTTGACCGAGCAACTTAGGAGTTGTGTAATCTCACAATTTGCCGCTCCTAACTCTCAAACAAAACAAAACAAAACAAAGCTAACACATTCCCCGGGCTAAAAGGAAGTTCCCTTCAAAAGGCAAACAGGCTCCGAGGAAACCTTATATTCTCTTATATTTATGATACGCTCCAACGTTGCACGCTGTGATCACACACCCACACGATCGCACCTCAAATAAAATTGAATATGCAATTTCGAAAAGGGCACATGTCGCATATTTTGTCAAATACGTTTTTTCATATACATATAGTTTTGAGGCTTACCTACTACACCCATTTTATAATAATTCCAGTAATTTTCAATTGCTAATTAACACTAAAATAATAATCTCAAAAGTTAATATTTGAAATTTTACACTGCTTTAGAAAATAATCAGTTTTTTTTTGTTTCATTTCCTGAACATTTTACGTTTTCAGAGATGTGCCCTTTTCGAAATTGCATATTCAATTCCTATTGACGTTTATAAACACGCATTCAATTTAAGTATCATAACAGAATCGGTACTTATTTACGAATAAATTTGACGACAACTATAAATATTTAGTGCGCATAAACCAATAATGGCGTAATAAATCGCAAAGTATTTTCTGGTTGTATAAAGCAATGAGTTCATAAGAGAATGTCCCAGATAACTGTTTATGGTCCAATTAGTGGGGAAACGAAACGGGGCGATATCGGACTCTATACAAACCTGCTAATAGTCGAGATACCATCACGCACGAAAGTGGCTGAAACGTCACGTACATACCATCGCAAAAACGTAATCTTGATTATTTATTAGTTCGACCGACCTTAGTCCCTTTAGAGGCAATATATCGTAATATAGGTAATTAATTACACATTAATACTATCAACACGGTGACGTGTGTCAGATCAATTACTACGAGATCGTCATTATTGTATTTCATTTTACCGTATATCGTTTGACGCTTGATTTATCTTCTACATAATATTAGCGTCGACGTCTTCAGAGTGTGTCGTATCGACAAAACTATATCTATACTAATATATAAATCTACAGTGGTTTTTACGAATGTTCCGTTATAACTACTGAACCGTGCATCCGATTGACTTGAAACTTGGTATCCATGTAGAAAATACATGTACTTCATGGATAGGCTAATATTTATATGAGAGTTGGGCTCCCTAATAATAATGTTAATTTTAAACGCGCAGCGAAGCGGGCAAGTACGGTTAGTATTATTTAATACTACAATTACGAGCAAAAGAAATAAGACTTAATAGGTACCCACTTTTGTGCGATTTATTAAAATTAAAATAAATCATATCTAAAATACTATTTCTTAGCACACAAAATTACTGTTAAGAAACCAATTTATAATTATTTATGCCAATCTGTTACAAAATACCTAAAACTTCAGGAAGAGTTTTAGGATGTTCTTGCTTTAAATGATCTGGTTAATTTCAATACTTGTTAGCTTCCTTGGCTCTCAATGTCCAAATATTGACTATTTAGAAAAATATTTTAAAAAAAGGCAAGTATCATCCCTATTTGATTAACACCGATTTCGTAATAAACAACAAAAGGTATGAAAGTGAAACGTCTCCGAAGTTCGCGTACACGGACATTCAAGATGACGCGACGGACACGTACGGACGCGTGCCACGTAACATTACGAGAGAAAGATTTAATATTAAAGAGAAACTGTCCACCAGCATCAAGTGAATCGCGTAACTACGTCCGAAATGCAGAGATTGCAACTCGTAAACTAGATAAGTTTCAGTTACCGTCTAGAGGTTGATAGTATTACCATTCAACATAAAGGATCTGGTTGCGACCTAGTTAGGTAATTTAATGATTTGTCGATGTGAAACCGAACACTCCACTTAGAGCGCGACTAAAATTATGCAAGAGTTTTTAATTAAAATAACATTCAGAGATATGTAAGGTTTACTCAATACCTAATAATTTCACTGTTGGCGTTAACATGGATAGGACACAATCGGCATATCTCTCAGGCGAGAAAGTCGTGCTTCCCTATCCTAGCCGTCGGCTACCTAGTGAGATTGGAGTTCCTGTCCTGGTGAAAATGGAAAGACCTCCGGGCCACCAGTAATCCTTCCTTCCCAAAAAGAAAAAAAAAGAGATGAGAATTGCCCGTTGACTGCGCTGTCGCATTCAAAATCGCACGTAAAATCATCATGATCATCATCAGCATCATCATACTTAAGAGAGTACCTAGTTAACCGCACGAAAGCTCTAAAAACCACAATTTGTATGGCATTTGACCGTGGTTACCCGCAAGCACTTGCAATTTCCATTAACATTACTTAAATACGTTTTCGTGACGAGCCTTTAAAATCAGTCGACAATGTCGGATTACACTCATCGCATCCCATCAGTCACCGCACAACACATCACTTATTTCAATGATAAGCCGTCTTAACGACCAAGCTTGAAAGATATTGATAAAAATAATAATAAAAAAGCTGTCATCAACAAAATAGAATGAGAACTTCATCAATGTAGTGGAAGTCAAGGAAACATGCCTTATTAGGGATATCTCAAAAACTACTGGTCAGATCTTATATAATATTACTCTAAGATTGAAATGGTATCAGCGCCAGATTTCAAATAAAAAATGATCCTAAAAAATTGATTCACCTACTAAAAAGTTCTAAGGTTAAAAATACAAACTAATTGAGAGCCTCCACCTTTTTTGAGGTCGGTCAAAAAGTGATAGCACAATTACGAGTATATTGAAATCTAACTAATAATTCGTACTAATCTAAAAATAAGAACATCCTATCTGTTTCCTTCTCGACTAGTCGACTATGTGACAGATTAGACACACAGGCAATTCGGAGTGCCAATAAGAGTATTAAGCGGTAGGCAGCGGCTCGGCTCTGCTCCTGGCATTGCTGAAGTCCATGGGCGACGGTAACCACTTACCATCGGGTGGGCCGTACGCTCGTCTACATACAAAGGCAATAAAAAAAAAAGATCAGTTTCCCCAAAAGTTTGTTTAAAAAAAACAAAGGGCCTTATGTTATAATAGCCATAAAATGTACTTGAATTACGTTAAACAGGACATAGCGTGTCTCGAAAACCATTCTAAAATAATACGCTACTATCGGAATTCATAACAATTGACTAATGTTAATCTAAACTCGGCGAGAGCGAAGACTGGAAATATTTCTTGCATTATAAAAGCGAATATTAAACGGAGATCCTTTGTTAGGAACTTACGTATGAATAACTTCGGTCGTTCCATTGTGCACAATAAGAATACGACTGTTTCTTTCAACTTTATACTTTCAACGTACTTAAAATGTGAATCCTTCAAATTTAAAAACAACAAAAAAACCCGCTACTTACATTAGTTTTTCTGTATCTATAATTTAGCTGAATTACTAGTATTCTAAAAATTTAAAATCAAAGAAAAAAATATGTGACATGGTTTTAATGGTGGTAGGACCTCTTGTGAGTCCGCACGGGTAGGTACCACCACCCTGCCTATTTCCGCCGTGAAGCAGTAATGCGTTTCGGTTTGAAGGGTGGGGCAACCGTTGTAACTATACTGAGACCTTAGAACTTATATCTCAAGGTGGGTGGCGCATTTACGTTGTAGATGTCTATGGGCTCCAGTAACCACTAAACACCAGGTGGGCTGTGAGCTCCTCCACCCATGTAAGCAATAAAAAAAACTGTATACTTTCCACGTCCTTAAAATATGAATTCTTCAAATTTAAAAACAAAAAAAATAGATACATTACTTTTTCTGTACCTATAATTTTGCTGAATTCTTCCATTTAAAATCACAAGTCAGACAAAGAAAAAAATATGTGACAGCAAAATGTTCACATAAATAAATACGTGGTTTTTTTTTCCGTCTATTGCTTACAGGAAGGTCGCATTTAACATGCACCGACTTCCGTGACCGGATTCCAAATTGCTATTTAACCTTAACAGCCATTGTATATAAGTTTCAAAATAATTGCAAAGTTTTTAGTTATCTAAAAATAATTATCAAGACAAACAGGCTTCCGTATTCATGACTCCGATAATCCTCAACGCATTATTTTTAGTTTATAAATATGAATGAGCCTAGAGTTTCATTCGTATCGACCTTCTGCGGTAGTCGCGATGCGAATAGAACATATTGGGCGTGTTTTGGGTACCAGACTTTTTGTCTAAGGCTTACTTAAGCAGGTGACACAGGCTGTACTATTTATAACATAATTAACCTAGGTACCCTCGAGAAGTACAAACCTTTTCGGCTTGTAAACCTACGATTATAAGTGATATCCGTGGTTTAAAAAAAACACTGTTTTGTATACCACTTAAAATCATCAACTTAATTCCGATATTTCCGATTATTTTTTGCTTCAAATTTTACTATATACGCTTTTCAAATAATGAATATTTTTGATTCACTGTATATAAGAAGTATTTTCTGATTTTGTATCGGAGACACAATTAAAACTACTTTTACGGTTTAATCTCGCGTTTTTATTGTTATTAAATTAATTCAGACGTTTCGAGAACTTTATGTACACAGTTATCGTGATACGTAGACGACTAAACTAGACAGCAATATATGTATACATTCAATAACAATTAGTATCATCTATATATTAATACGTGAAGCAAAAACTTTGTATCCCTTTTTACGAAAGATGCGCGGACGGAGGAGTATGAAATTTTCTACATTTATAGAGAATATAGAGAAGAAGTGCACAAGGCTAATATTTTTTTTAAATAATGCATAAAAGATACATTAAATCAATAAAGAAAATATTACACACACTACATACCATGTATTTGACGCATACACGCATTCTATTCATTGTCAAACTTTTGTTCTTGACGTCTGTTGTCAAATTGAGAAAAGAATATGGTTTGTCTTTGTTAATATTTTTTATAGTGTAGTCTTGGCGAAATTTGTGATTATAGAACTATAAAATACAATCATAATAGTGTACAAACTTACAATTCCAATAAATCATAGTCGAATTTCGACTACTGCGGGACCTCTAGTTAATAATAAATCGATGAGTGATGCCGAACACAAACATACAATAAAAGTAAATTAGGACAATTTGAAACGTATTACCATCGCGAGACCATCAAACGAAACGAGTCGAGATAGCCACGGGGCATCGGACATAATAAGAGTCAATAAAACCGAAGTATGACAAGTTTGTGGATCCATCACCATTACTACGTAATACTCGCTATGAACGACGAATTTATTATCCGACTCGGATACGTACAGATTTAACGGAATGAGATATTAGTCAATGTCAAGGTAACAAAGAACCCCCCAGACGAACGAAACGAGAAAATTAAAGTAAGAGAAACGAATACAGCGGAACAATTCCTATTGACTGATGTATTGTCGGGAAAATAGAAAATCGAAATGGCCTCGTACAAGCGGCTCGTTCATATTTATTTTCTGTCAATTTAGAAGACGAGTTATTGTTTTTATTTTTAAAGCATACACCGGTGGCCGAGTACACGGTCTAGCTGTTCCTTAATTACCGGGGCCCGTAAACGAAACATCATAAATACCGAAAGTCACTTTAAGACATGTGGTTTAATCCCGATTTTGCAGGATAGCTGTCGGAGCACCATGGTTCCTCAGGAACGTGGATCTCCATGATGACCTGGAACTTGACTCAGTCAGTAAGTATCTACAGTCGGCATCATTGCGCCACTTTGAGAAGGCGGCACGACATGAGAACCCTCTTGTCGTGATCGCTGGAAACTACATACCCGATCCTGCGGACAGAATGGAAAGCAGTCGTCGTCGCCCAAAGCACCTCATTACGGATCCTCCTGATCCACTAACGGTGCTTTTAAGTACCTTAAGCACCGGTCATCGTTCTCGTCGAAACCGTCGCTTGCGACGAAGGGCTCGACGAGCGAATTAACCTATAGACACAGCCCACTAAGTTTCTTGCCGAATCTTCTCAGTGGGTCGCATTTCCGATCCGGTGGTAGATTCTGCAAAGCACTGCTCTTGCTAGGGTCAGTGTTAGCATCACTCCGGTTTGAGCTCCGTGAGCTCACCTACTAGTTAAGGTTACGCTGAAATAGCCTCTCAAGGCTATCAGCTTAAGTAGGGAGAAAAAAGACATGTGGTGACATCTAACAGTTTGGCCAACCTCTACTGGGGGGCTTGTGTGATCGGGATATTCAAGAGCTAATTTTTACATCGGTTCATACGCTAACACCGGGCACCTTATCGTTTAAGCGCAGACAACTTCTAAATGTACATATGGGCGTGATATCTCGATCATCATCATCATCGTCAGCCGACAGTCGTCTACTGCTGGAGATAGGCCTCTCCAAACTTACACAACTGAGCCCGATCTTAAGCTCCCCTGATCCATTTCTTTCTAACCACCCATTAGTATTGACCTATAACTACAAAACAACCGTGACATATAAATCAGAACAATGAAAAACGTTTTTTTCTTCTTTTAAATAAATAACCAAAGCGTCTCCAGTGGCAATATCCAGCGAAGCCTTAAAAAATAAACATTAACACTAAATAATTAATGCTTTCGACTATAACAATACACATAGCAACGACGAATAAATAGCACATTAATTTGAAGACAACTCTAATCAGTAGATTATTATAAGATTAGACCATATGAATTATTAATTAATACCTAATAACACACATAAACGTATACGAAGATTGTATTGTATTATTTATTTTTATTTAGACAATGTAAAAATTTAATCACAAGAAAAAATGAGGTTAAATAATCAACAGGCAAACACACAAGGTTGTTTAATTATTAATTACAAAGAACCAGTGTCCTCTATTCACGGCCGTTGAACAAACTACAATAATTAGTAGTATTATTTACAAACCCTATTTTAAAATAGCACTTGATCGCTATCAATTAATATTTAATACTAGAGGACCCGCATTAGTCGAAATTCGACTATAATTAATTGGAATTGTAAATTTGTACACTATTATTATTGTATTTTATACTTCTATAATCACAAATTTCGCCAAGACTACACTATAAAAAAATATTAATACAGACAAACAATATTTAATCTATTCTCAATTTGACCACAGACGTCAAGAACAAAAGTTTGACAATAAATAGTATGAATGCGTGTGAGCGTCAAATACATGGTATGTAGTGTGGGTAATGGTTTCTTTATAGATTTAATATATCTTTTATGCATTATATAAAAAAAATATGAGCATTGTACACTTCTCTATATTCTCTATAAGTGTGGAAAATTTCATAACCCTCCGTCCGCGCAATTTTCGTAAAAAGGGATACAAAGTTTTTGCTTCACGTATTAATATATAAATACTCGTCGGCGCGACGGTACGTTTACGTTAAAACTCTAAAGTTTTCATTGGAAATTTTCATACGTCATTACTAATTTAGTTCCTAAAGCCGCAGATTTGGACAGTCGTACAAAAAAATGTCACGAAGATACATTATGTAATGAATGCCATCCTTCATTACCATTACTATACTCTCTCAAATCGACCGAATCGCAAGATTCGGACCTGTAAATACAATGTTGTACATCTCTCATTTGTTTTTTTAATCTGCTCTTAGCGTCATCAATAGCAATGACGTCAGAGCTAATGACGGCACGCTAATTTGAAAACAATGCATAGCAATGACGTCAGAGCTAATGACGGCACGCTAATTTGAAAACAATCTAGTGCATTCCGTCCTTATATTTAATAACCGACCTATAAAGATCCGATAACTCAAATATGAATAACACCAAAAGTGTTCATTTCAGCTTTTTTAATGTCAGTAATACTAGTACGCGACCGTGGCCACCATTAGCTCCTACTTCATCCTATTAATTGAACTGTAACAGATAACAGCATCTACTCTTCGTTTTTTTTCTCCTCCCTGAAATTTTCCGGTCCGCCCTTAAGTTCCCAAAAGCTTAGTGCTTAAGTGTAGTAATACTGGTATAGTACTTAATGGTAAATCAGGTAGCCGGCCGTATTCTAAAATGGCAATTAAAAAAAATGATGGAGCGAACTGTAATCCAACACAACCGTGCCGGATTAAAAACTACCGACCTACAATTACGTTGTAGTGAGAATGAATTTAATTTATATCAAATAGATTACGTTTAAAAGACAATTGCTATTGCGAGTCCGATGTCAGAAAAAAAACCAACCTTGATTTCTAAACACGAGACAGCAAAAGTTTATTATGAGCGGAGTATTTTAAATGACAATCGACAAGGTCAAACGTTCTCTTCGTCCTATAATTTCCCGGTAACTATTTACCACACATCCGGGTTTCAACTAAATCATTTTATAATTCAAAACTCTCTGTATTGTTATCCGTAAGCCCGTGGTGCTACCACCATATCTATTTTTACCAAGCTGTATTGTACGAAGCGCCATTGATCGAGGTTTGACAGCTATGGCAGTCGCGTACAATTGAGACTTCAGTATCTCAAAGTAAATGCCGCATTCACATTGTGACTTCTATGGCCTCCGGTAATTGGTTAATACCAAATGAACCGTGTAGATCTCTTCACCTCAATAGACAACTATTGTTTTTTCATGCTGCATTCAAAATGTTGCTAAAAACTCAATATTACGAATAGAATTTACTATTACTAATATCATCTATACTAATATATAAATCTACAGTGGTTTTTACGGATGTTCCGTTATAACTACTGAATCATACATGCGATTGACTTGAAACTTGGTATCCATGTAGAAAATACATGTATTTAATGGATAGGCTAATATTTATGTGAGTGTTGGACTCCCTAATAATACTGACAATAAATAATAATGTTAATTTTAAATGCCAAGCGAAGCGGGCGAGTACGGCTAGTAGTATCTAAAGCTACAGCCATTAGGCGACTAAATAAAAATATTTTATATAGACGAGCAAATGTGAAAAGAATTCTGAATAATCAGGGCGACCTTTCGACCTTCCAAACCATTCGATACGCTGTACGACCGGATCACCGACGTAATTAAGTACTCGACATATTATTTAGCTGAATAGCAGAATTGTTTTACGCCTGGAACCGACACGAAACACAGTCACGGTGACGCCGCACTAGCCGTTTATCGACAAAGTTGGCCTATACAAGTGCACTCGCCTGGAAAGTTCGAGGCTCTTTTACGTAATGCGGCCCACATAACGCATTTTCGCGCCGATTCATTACGCTCCAGGCGACAGTAAAACTGACCTACTGAATTACTGATCTTCGTCTCCAACTAGTGATACTCATTTTTACTGTAAAACTTTTGTCTGTGTTCGTGTACTGAAAGTGGAAACTCGATTTGGTCGACTCATAAAACTGACGAAATTTTTGATTTTTCTTTTTTATGTTTCTAAGTTATCTAAAAATTTAATAAACTAAATCAAAGCGAAGTAATTTATAGCCCACTGAGTTTCTCGCCGGATCTTTTCAGTGGGTCGCGTTTCCGATCCGGTAGTAGATTCTGCGAAGCACGGCTCTTGCTAGGGTTCGTGTTAGCATCGTCGTCAGGTTTGAGCCCTGTGAGCTCACCTACTAGTTACGGTTACGCTGGAATAGCCTCTCTAGGCTACCAGCATAGGAAAAAAAAAAGTTATTTATTAATATCACTTATAAGCTACCATTAATGCTTTTCAAATCGTTATTGTATATTTTATTAGATTATCGTCTTACATTTGTTATTACGGGCCGCTATCAGAACTTTACGATTTACTTTGAATTACCATAATTCATTATGAATTTTAATACCAAATACTAAATTCTTTCACTGTGCGCAATCCAAGAAAAATTGGTTCAGTTTTTTGGGCTTCTAGATGGTGACTGGGAAAGTAGAAGGAAAACGTCCTAGAGGCCGGAGCCCCAAACGTTGGTCCGACCCGATCTCCGAGCAAACCAGCGGACCACTTAGCGCTGCACTACACCAGGCAACTGACCGGAACCGATGGAGGCTGACAGTAGACAAGCTAAAACGGAGTCACGATCCTCAGCAATGAGGGAGCGATGGAGAAGAAGAAGAAGAAGAGAATAATCAAAATCATAATCGAACTTGAAATCACGACGATACCTTAGATGTGCCAAAAAAAAAAAATATTTGTACATTACTGTTGAAGATTTAAATTTCTATGACATCTGGCAACAAAATCGATTCCATCTCACGAGGATAGAGCCCCGTGAGCTCAGCTACTCGTTCGCTGAGTCTAGTATACCCTTCGAGATCACTATAATATATAGCAAAAAAAAAATCACCATCCCTTCTGAGTATTAGGAATAGAAGGAGCCATATCCTTCCTACCATAAAATTATTTTAAAGCTTCGATTGAAAAAAATTGTTAATATTTTCATATGATTTTTTTATGATTGAGGGATTGCTGGTGGTTCGGCGACCTTTCCAGTTTCACCAGGACATGTGGGCGAGCAAGCGCTCAGCCAGGAGGGGTGAGATTTGGTAACAGCTGCCCGAGCGTCTCCAAAGGAGACCTAAAAACTCATTGTCATATATCGTCTTTTCGCAATAAAGGGTACAATTTCCAAAAATATTCGAAACTAGCGACCCGCCCTCGCTTCGCTTCGGAAACATTAAAACACACATGAAACCAAAAAAAAAAATAAAAATAAAAATAAAAAAAAGTAGCCTATGTTCATCAGGGACAATGTCGGTTTCTAATGGAAAAAGAATTTTTCAAATCGGTCCAGTAGTTTCGGAGCCTATTCGAAACAAACAAACAAACAAATCTTTCCTCTTTATAATATTATATTAGTATAGAGTATAGAAGTATAGATTGAGTTAATATGCGAAATCATTTGGTATCACCAGTATTTTTCTAATAAATACTGTCAAAATGGCGTAGTTTAGATTTAATTATTTTTTTTAGTTTACCTATGTTTTGACTACTATTAACAATATTAATACATCATTTTATCTTACTTTAAAAGACAGACAATGTAACTGGTAAAAAATAAAAAATAAACGTTGCAAAGATGATTACTATTAAAAATATCACATGTTAAAACTTAAACCTTTAAAACAGTCTCCTGTAAAATTAGTAAGTTTTGAGATTATACAGTTTTAATGCGAGAAGACGATATTTTAACTACAAATTTATATGGCAACTTTCAGTTCTACTATCCTGGGAATACTTGAATCCTAGTTAGCAAAAATAAACTAAGTAGATGGCGTGATAAAAAGACCATTAAACACATTTATCTAGAGTATAGTATTGATATTAATTAACGTTTCGATCAGTTTTATAAAAGCCTACTACATGTTTTTTTTTCTCTTCAGATTTAGTCACTGATATATTTTATTCTTCTTTCTCTTTTTCGACTTCCTTCAAATAGATTTAAGTCTTTCTATCTAGATGTGGTAGTGGCCTTCTTAGTCGCCATAATGGTTTTATTAATTACATGCACGATAGACATAAGTCCAGTTGTTTCTTTACCTAACTACCGTTTCATTATAATGATATGTTATACTTACCTAGATGACGTTAATATAATTACTAAGTTCATTCGATTGTTACTTTATATAGATTATCCACATTTGCAGACCGACGTACGTACCTAATAATTGAAAGACGAGGTTTTAGCTTGAGTGTATTGAATTTTTTTTTTTCTTTATTTCATCATAAAACTCCACGACCCACCGGATTTAAGCGGTTGCACTCCATAATGAATGCCACCGCAGTCTTTAATACATATTATTCAATTGGCCTTTAAATAGCGACTGCTCTGCCCATCAACCAGAATGCATTAGTGCTTCGGGACAGAATTCGGCAGAATCGTGCTACAAAGCAAGACCACAAAAAACCTCTCACGGAATAATCGATCGCCTTAAAAATATAACTGCTATTATTTTGTTGTCGGCATTCTTATTTTAGTATTTCAAGTTATCTGTAATACGAAAAGCGTTTCACACACTATATGAAAATAACAACAATCGTGATGAATATTTTTTCCGAAAATATGTATGCGACCTTTAAAAATCAGTGCGAAATAGTTTTCGGATAAAACGTTTCCATAATCGAAAAAGAATCGCAAACTTTAATTATTGGCATGCGCAATACGTCTGTTCCACAAGAGCCGAAAAATTTAAACATACAACAAAGTAACTGACTGAATCAGAATAGTACCTATAATGATTGCGTACAATTATACACGATTTTGGACAATAGCCCGGCATATTATGCGCATACGATATGAGTTCGTGATATCGTAATTAAAAGGTTGGTATAGTAATTTTTTTCTACATCGTGAACAATGAAATATTTTATGAATAGCACAAAGAACGATCTAGTATAAACAATGTTAAGAACAATAGATATTCTTTTAAAATAAATTTTTGATACGACGATCTTGTATGAAGATTTTCGTGACATGAGGCTAAAATCGATTTCTTTTTCGCTTCATGGACTCGTGACGGTTTTTAGCGCTTAAAATTAGTGTGGTCGTGGCGCCAAACAATGCGCAGTTTTTCCAAAAAGACATTATCTATCGCTTGAAAGCAATGGATCAAAAAACAACATTAGTCTATAAATTAAGACTTTCTTTAAAGTATGTTTGCCAATATTATGTTGGAATTTGGCAAAAATCACTGACACCTCATATTTACGCTCATTTTATGCATAAAACGTAATACATTATTACCCTTTTGTTGTTATTGATTTTTTTCATTCAATAAGGAAAAAAAAACGGAATATGTTTATTACCAGTAACATTAAATATAGCAAAAAAGTCAAATAGGTTGACAGGACTAAAAAGTTATGTTTTATCTTTTCCTATTATTCAATGCTTTCTAACTAGGATAGTGTTACCAAAGTTATTCTTATAACACACTTAAAATTTTACTTTATTCACTGTTTTTTTTTTATCTTTGACGTTATTCTTCCGCATAATATAACATGAATAAATTATTGCATAAACTGCTCAGAGCATCTGTGATTCATAATTAAAATTTATGTAATATAAAAATATTCACTTTCGTTATATCCGTTATAATAATATGTGTTTTCAGTTTTCCAGTCATATGTAAGTGGTAGTACAGTAAGTAGATATATAGCACATAACAGTTATTTAAATCAGTCATTGCTATCATTTTCATTACTTATTATTCATTCTAACTTATAGTTGGATGTGGTGAAATAATGATAATTAGGCAAGTTACGATGACCCCTGACAATATTATCAGTTCTGATAGTATATTGACATCTTTAATATTCTAACTGTAATTTAAACTTCAATTCGATAACATATTATTTAGTTTTATTATTAGTATTATTGTATTATTTATGTAATAAACTATATTTGGATTTAAATGTTAATGCTCTTGAAATATAATTGATCAGATTATTGAAATTATTAATACCTACCCTCTGTAAATTAAAATATTCTGGGAAATAATTTTATACATTATTTTAGGTTTATAAAGAACTAAATACAAAACTGGTAACCATATAAAAAAATACGATGTCGTAAGACCGGTACAGATTGCTCAGAAGTCACTTCCTTGATACCAAGAGCAAACAACTTTCGCTGGTGAGTGACGGGAGCGCGGGCGCAGCTCGCCAGCACGCGCCTTCACGACACCGCCGAAACATTATCAACACCCGCATGAACTCTTCACTGGTCAATTACATCTACTTTGTAGTTACGCAAGCCTCCGGAATAGTTAGCAATGCAATCATTCAGGCCATCATAATGTAAATAAAAACTCGTCCGTAGGTTAATTTTTTATGTACTAAATATTCCCATAACAATTATGTACATTGTGAGTAACGTACTCCAACGTAAAAAAAATCTTACCGTTTTGTTTATAGCCACTGAATCCCAAACAAAATAAAACTGTCACTCACACGTTTTTACACTAATATTCACCTCTTGACATACGACATTGTTCAAAGAAAATCAGCGGAACTTACGTACGTATTTCACCATTAAAATTCGATACAAAAGCCACTGTATAAAAACAATAGGACACAACAAAAGTTGTTAAAACCGATCGCAAAATAATGATAGTACAAAACGTAAACAGTCTACCTACTTTGACAGAACCAGCCGACAAACTGACGTCTGACACTAGACTCGTGATTGCCATTTGCCAAATGCTAAAATCACTTTCACCTTCAGTGTACAATCAGATCTATTCTTACCTTGACAGAAACATTTATTGAAAGAAAGATATCTTGCCATGAGTAATGGTAAATAAAATTTAACAAGGCCATTGCACTTCTTTTTACGGAATTTGAATTTTTTTCTTTATTTTGATTAAAAAAAAAAAAAAAAACTTATATTTGCCTACGAGAACCACAGTAATTTAAGAATGTTTTGCGCAAACATATGCATTTTATTTTAAAATAAGACTTCGATAATGCTTTCCTTTGGCGAAAATACATGTTTTTTTTTTATCAAATATAATATTTATGAACTATTTCGTAGTTTCTAAATTGAAAATTGGATTTTCACACTTTTCTTTTTTTATCTGACAACACTGTCTGATGTCTGTCACTTTTCGTCATCATCAGTGATCTGTCATCCTATTTTGATTGTCTGTTTTTAGTGTAAAAATACTGTAGAGAAATAATTAAAACTTTCCTTTGTGTTGGTGATACATTGAAAACTAAATAATAGTGCCGAAAACTTATTAAGGATGTCTAAATTTGAAGACAATCCGTTTAGTGACCCAACCATAGACAATCCTTTTGCAGTACGTATAATATTATGTTCGGTAAATGAAATATTAAAGAAATGAGTTGTTTCGATTGAAATGACTATATTTCTGTTATGTTTCGTAGGACCCGTCGGTTCAGCAAGTTGCACGGAGTACAAACAATGCTACACGTGGTTTAGAAGACTACAATCCTTTCGACGGCCAACAAAATGTTAATCAAGCCACGGTAACCGATCTTATTAGTCATGATTATTGATATTCTTGTAGGTGGTAGCTTAGCGGCAAACAAACGGGACTGACCTCTTAGAAGCGCACGTCGGAACTTGTTAATATTAATGAGACAGAAACCTTGAATAAGACAAAATGAAAGACTGAACGTAAAAAAATATTTAATAAAATCTAGTAAGCAAATACGTCTAGAATAATACAAGAATAGAGATGAATATAATATTTACTAATAAGTACTTTAATACTTTTAGTTTGACAAACTTATTAAAATTAAAATCCGCTTGAATTTATTCATTTGTGCTTCATTCCATAGTGGTTTCTAAAAAAACAAGCTGCTTAAAAATCTTTCAATAATTTTTGAACAAAAAGAATATTAAAACCAGCCAAAGAAGAGGGGGGACATGCTCTTTAAAAAAAGACAATAAACATTTCCAATAATAATATAATAGTATTTGTTATATTCAAAATTCTTATATTTACCTTCAAAAATTTTAATTATATCTATTTGATATATTAGATGTATTTGATGGTATAGTTGGTTGAGAACAAGGACAAAAATAGAATAAAATTTAGGTGCTTGAAATTTCAAGTCAGTGGGATCATGGTATAAAATTAGTATCCTGGATCTCTTTGAAAAATTATAGTTAGAAATATATTTTAAAATATGGAAATTGTATTTAACCAAATAAATCTTTGATCATGATTAGTTCTAGATCAGATACAAAAATGTTGCAAATTTCTCACTTGGGAAGAAGTGGTTAACAGAGCCCATCGCCATTGAAAAATTATTTCAGCCACTTAACTATAAAAATCAAAGTCATTGTATTCTAAAATTGTTTGTCTCATCTTTTAAACTGGAATGATTTACAGTGATATAATAGAAAAACAAAATATACTATGGTACAAAACATGTCCATATGAGTTCATTAGACTTCCGCCAATTATTCTGTGAAACTATAAACTTTGTAGTTGCCTATTGAAAAGATATATCTCTTCACTGTTAATGTTATCTAGCTTTAAAATTCGGAAAAAACTGTGATATTATCAGAGAGCACTTCAAATGTATGACTATATATTTTATATACCAACTTCAAATATGTGTTGAATGCAATTAGTAATTTAATGTTAGTAGTCTACCTATCTTTGCTAAAACTTCCAAACTATAGCTGGAATGAACAGGAAGAATACTTGAATGGTCGATTACCACTTGGAACAGTCTTTGTTCTCTTGTCTTATATGAGAACGGTCGGTTCGTTCCTTGTCGTCTATTATGTGTCTGTCTTTAAGGAAGTCAAAAAACGTACTGCTTGCCGCCAGTCATGTACGCCCTCGTTCCATTTCGTTTCGAATTCTTGTCAAGTCTCTGTCTTAGTCTGTGTCTATGTCTAGTCGTTGTAGTTCTAATGTCCTGTCAAAGAGGTTGCACGCCACAACAATACTGCAAAATAGCTCAAAGGTTAGCTTATGAGGAAGAGTATAGAGAGGAGTATAATTCTAATTTTTTAACATTGTCATAAGTTAATTTTGTAATTTTTTCATTATCTTCAGCCTCAGCAACAGCAACCAGCACAACCGGCAATCATGCAGGCTGTGTCACCACCAGCCAGCAGCCAGTACACAAGACCCGCACAGCAGGCTTCAGCGCCTCCACCAAATTTCACAACTGCTGATTTTCAGGTATGTCTATACTAATATATAATAAATCTACAGTAGTTTTTACGGATGTTCCATTATAACTACTTAACCATGCATCCATTTGACTTGAAACTTGGTATCTATGTAGAAAATACATGTACTTAATGGATAGGCTAATATTTAAATGATTGTTAGACTCCCTACACCAGTTGCAGGGGCGTTAATGATGAGAATCTTTGTGGGGGTGAGAAATAATAATGTTAATTTTAAATGCCCAGCGAAGCAGTCGGGTACAGCTATATTATATAAACTTAAACAAAGCTCTGATTGGTTAAGGTTGTAGTCATGTTTCCTTAGTTAAAGGATCGGTATGGGATCTTATGGGATCTCTATATGATATTCAACAAAATATTTGATCAAATCAAAATAATTCAAAATAAATTGTATTGACATCAGTATTTTGTCAATTACTGTAAAACTGTGTTCAAATGACTGTATTGATATGACTAAAGTTATATCTAGTTTTGTGATTAACTAAAAATTAACTACAAAAATGCATTAGATAACACCTTATCTTGCAAATACAAAACTATTTCATTGTTAATTTCTGTTTAGTAAGAATGAGTATAAGATAATCAAATTACACTTTACTTATTATATATTAAAATAAAATAAAATATAAATTTACTAATAGTTAGTTTGGATGATTAAATCTGAAACCAAAATTACAAAAAATGATTTTTGATTTTTTTTTTTGCTTAGAGGGTGAACGCGCTCACAGCTAACCTGGTTGTTAAGTGGTTACTGAAGCCTATAGACATCTACAACGTAAATGCGCCACCCACCTTGAGATATAAGTTCTAAGGTCTCAAGTATAGTTAGAACGGCTGCCCCACCCTTCAAACCGAAACGCATTACTTCTACATGGCTGAAATAGGCAGGTTGGTGGTACCTACCCCTGCCGACTCACAAGAGGTCCTAACACCAGTAAGCCACCAAAAAAGCTGACAAAACAAAAAAAAAACCGAAAACTTCATTACATGTCCAAGAGAAGCTACTAATCCTTGGCATTGGTTTCATGATATATGTAATGTACTTCCTAAAACTATGGTGGTGCCATACTTTGCTTGATTCTTAATGTTAATGAGCAAAATGAAAGTACATTATTGTTTAAAAATAATAATAATATATTCAATTTTGTCCTAGTAATTGCCTTGAATGAAGTTCAAGTATCCCATTCATATCGGAGATTCTTTGATTGTAACCAATTCATTAATTAAATTAGTCATAGTATTTTTTTTTATTTTTATCATTAAATTATTAGTCTTACTGGTGACAGTAGGGCTTGTTCCGTCCTGATAATTACTATGGCGAAGAACTATTCTGAATCTTAAGCAGAGCTTTGATTTCACTACCATGTATATCTGGTACAAAACTGAACTATACTTAACATCGGTATAAAAAATCTCCCTGTTGTACAGTCATTTTCTAAAATTAGCCTAATTTACATAATGCATATAGACTAAAATATATAACATAATATTTATTTACTAAATTAAGCACTAATAGTCTGGTTGTATTATAGAGATAATTGTAGTTTGTAGTGCAACATAGGACGAAGACAAATGGCAGATGTCCCCCCATTGGTTTTTCAACATAAGAGGGGGTATTACAACCGTTTCCGAATTAAAAATGAATAATAATATAATAAGAAAATCATCATAAAGTGAACGACGTACAGTATTAATTTACAAAACAATCCATAAAACCATTTTAATGAGTTCACAAAATTGTGGACCGTAATGTAAGGCGAAGACAGCTTGCCGACGCCACTGCATTCCATCTAAACCAGTGCTTCCCAACGTGGGGCCTTCGCTCCCCAAGGGGGCTATTTGATAATTAAGGAGAGCAATCGCACTAAATTAATATAGAAAATCTGTATTAAAATTATTTTGAATTTGAATTTCTATTTTTCCGTATACGTTTTGAAATATTATTTACTGTGTTTTGATAACAATTTCAGTAATTTCTTCCTTAAACTTATTATTTATTAAGTGAACAAATCAATTTATTTCGCGCGTCACTTTATTTGTATTTCATTGAGTTTTACGCGTAAATAGTAAATTTAAATATCTGAAAAAATTTAACGGTTGCAATACACTCAAAACGCGCATTTCACGCATCTATTGTTTTCTTTGGTTTCTTCAAAGTGTACGTTAAAGAAGTGGATTACAATTTGAATATTGTGATGAATCACAAACTGGTTCTTTTTTTAATTTTTTTGTTGCTTAGATGGGTGGACGAGATCACAGCCCACCTGGTGTTAAGTGGTTACTGAAGCCCATAGACATCCACAACGTAAATGCGCCACCCACCTTGAGATATAAGTTCTAAGGTCTCAAGTAAGTTACAACGGCTGCCCCACCCTTCAAACCGAAACGCATTACTGCTTCACGGCAGAAATAGGCAGGGTGGTGGTACCCACCCGCGCGGACTCACAACAGGTCCTACCACCAGTAAAATTCGTAGTCATCGTTTCCGGAAACACTCTATGTAGGAACATGAAAAGTTTGCACTGCACAAGCTACATAGTTTTTCATTTGATGTACAATTATATTTAATTTTAATTTGATATGATCTGAGATAGTGGAATTTTAGTAACGTGACGCTCTTGCTGTTGTTTCAAAAAAACTTGATGTTGCTCACGGAATTACAAAAACGTTATAATTTTATTGTAATGCTGGATAAGACTTACGGTTTTTTAATTTTTATGCAAAAAAAAATACAAGATGTCGCATTAAATATGAGACACTTAAATCAATGCTCGTTGAAATATAAATCGTTCTAATATAAATATGGCACTGCAACAATAATATCGCTAACTTAAGCACTATATAGCCCCTACCATCATATATTAAATGGCTGCCACGAAGCATTGATGCCTTCCGGTTTGAAGGGCAGGTCAGCCGTCATCGCAGTAAAATTAATATTCATTTCCTTCACACAAACAGATGGCCCACCCATGATGGCAAGTGGTCGACCACATTTCACGAAAGCACCCTCAAGTTTTACAACAAGAAATTGAATCTAAGACAAATTATTTAATTACTGATAAAAGAAATAGGACATCAACATGATTAAAACTTCTCTCTTACAGTTAATCTTGCTTTATTTATGGTCATTAAATTATTTCTGACATTTCGAGCAATTAACAGTTTTCGTCAGCACAGTCGACTAAGATCTTTTACGTCGATATTTGAATATTGTGCTGGAAATTTGTAAATTGAACCGTAACCAACCGTGTACCAACATTTTGGGCCGAAAATAAAATCAGTATTTTCATTTAGAAAATTCCACTTCTTGGCTCGAGCCGCCAAGACTTAATAGTCTTCATTGTGTTCAGCATGTCACTAATACGCACTTTTGCTTTTTTTTTTCAAACCGCACCAAGGAGTTAAAGGTAAACACCTCAATCCTATAGAATTCACTGAAAGCTTTTATCAGTACTTGTCATTTTTATCTTTGATCGATGGTATCTTTGTATGTTTTTGTAAACAATAAATGCGTATAAAAATAAAACGTACTATTAAATTAAATTACGGTTTGGAGTATATGCAGTTCATAGAAAAATCATTTTAGTATTAGTTTTTACCTAAAATATAGTTCATTAGAAAACACAATATTTGTTTGTGCATTATTATTAATCAAACATAAGTACGAAAAGTATAAAACTGCAACATTCATTATCTTTAGAATTATTCTAACAAGGTAATAACGAGAATTGGTCGACGCTCGTAAAATGAGCGCGTAGGAATCATTTCCCGCTTCAAATGACGCGTCCCGTATTTAAGATCTAGAGATGTACATTTAGCACGCCTCTGTTTGTATTCTTATTATTTCTATAGTGTAGTGTTATTGTTAAAAATGTCTGCTGACGAACTGCAGAGGCGACAAGAGGAGCTAGAACGAAAGGCTGAGGAGTTGGCGCGGCGGGAAGCGGAACTCCGCGCGGGGTCGGCTGGTCGCCACAATAACTGGCCGCCCCTCCCGGGCTTCTGTCCCATACAGCCGTGCTTCTACCAGGATATCAACGTCGACATACCACTCGAGTTCCAGAGGATCGTCCGCCATCTATACCATTTGTGGATGTGTACGTATTATGCCTAATTTAGGTTGGTTTTAGGTAATGTGACCATACGTCCCGATTTGGGCGGGACAGTCCCGCTGTGCCCAGTGAGGTCGACATAGTTCTGCTTTTGCAAACAGAACATACGATAAATTCAATGCAACATAGAGCTAGAAGGGTTTAAATGGGCTAATTTAACAAAAGAGGTACATATTATTACAGAGTACTATTTTGTGTTATTCTATCTTCTGTAAGAAAATAGTTGTAAAGCACTAAATACTTTTTTTATTATATAATTCCGCAGAGGTCCCGCTTTGACAAAAAAAATTAATGGTCACGTTAGTTTTAGGTTATAGATGCGCTATGTCCTACAATAATAACCTAATAACGCGATGAAAACATGGAAATGAGATTTTCCGTGACCGTCTTGTAAATATACTTTGTTATCTCAAGCACCTCAAAAAAAGATTTCATGTTATCAATTATCACGTGTAAACGAGAACACACTTCTGAAACGCGTGACGTAGGTCAAGTATTGTAGATGAGCTATACAATAATAATGTTTATACCATAATTTTAATAATTTTTTTATTGCTTAGATGGGTGGACGAGCTCACAGCCCAACAGCACAACATAAATGCGCCACCCACCCTTAAATATAAGTTCTAAGGCCTCAGTATAGTTACAACGGCTACCCCACCCTTCAAACCGAAACGCATTACTGTTTCACGTCAGAAATGGGCAAGGCGGTGGTATCTACCCGCGCGGACTCACAAGAGGTCTCTGAAGTACTCGATTTGTAAACTAATAACTCTTTCATTCGTTTTTGGTTTTCGTACCCTTAACACGATCGACGGTCTTAGGGAATGTTGAATGTGATATTAGTTCGTGCTTGCTTGTAATATGGAAATATTTTTATTAATTAACATATTTCGTTTTCAGTCTACGCGCTCGTCTTAGCTCTGAACATAGTCGGTGGGATGTCCATACTGTTCTCGGGCGGTGGCTTCACGACCTTCGGCCTCTCCATACTGTATTTCGTCCTGTTCACACCGTTCAGCTTCGTGTGCTGGTACCGACCGATATACAAGGCGTTCCGGAGCGACTCCTCGTTCAATTTCATGGTCTTCTTCTTCATATTCCTGTTCCAGATCATAATAACTGTGGTACAGTCGATCGGATTCAGCGACGGTGGTTCTTGGTGAGCTATTTTTAATGAATGAATGATTTATTTTATTTCAGACAACAAGTCCATACGTGTACGTTGGAACGTACGTTAAAATTAACAAAACCAATCAAATAAAAAAGATACATTTATTAAAAATAATTATCAGTTGAATACATTTCAAATATTCCATTCAACTGATACTTACTTCGAACCAACCATTATTATTATTATTATTTAGTCCGCAAGTTAATATTAATACGCGCATTTATACGAAGCATTCGATTTTATTAATTAACTAGCGACCCGCCCTCGCTTCGCTTCGGAAACATTAAATTTTATTATTGATAGGCGAAGCTCGCCATGTTGCGCGCGGTACGACAATAACTGCGGATGACGCCGCGGGGCGAAGCTAGTCTAAAAAAAATAGCCTAAGTTACTCCTTATATCATCAGCTACCTATCAGTGAAAGTCTCGTCAAAATCGGTCCAGCCGTTCCAGAGATTAGCCGGAACAAACAGACAGACAGACAAAAATTGTAAAAAATGCTATTTTGGTGTATGTACCGTATGTAGTAAAAAGAGGTCATTTCAATACGACAAACAGACACTCTAATTTCATTTATATGTATAGATTTTGCATAGCACGCAATGTAATAAAGAAAATCAGCTGATTAATAAGGTGAATGACCTCGTGTGATGATTAAAAGAAATGCGTTATTTGGCGAACACATTTTTTTGTCTTTAAGAAATCGATACAATAATCTACAGACCGTATAGTTTGAAGTGGTCACTCCGGATGTAAAGTATTCTTTTTTACTACATCGTTCGATCTAGTTGAATAGTAAATTATTTATAATAGTATGTAAAATTGTATCAATACATTTGCGATATTCATTTTCAAAGGCGACACGAATATTTGTGACATTCATAATCGATATTATTATACAATAATCAAATACATTATATAAATATAGATGTAAACATCGGGGAGGTAAAAGTTATTTTGTTGTGTAACAGGAAAAAACTTCAGTTTACCTGTTTATCTATTTATACTTGCGACAAAAATTAACTGTTGCCATCTTAGAACTTTAAAGTAGAATGAGGAAAAAAATGTAATGGTTAATAATTACTTTTATTCCGCAGTTCGCTCTAAATTAAGGAAGCTTACTTGGAGCTTTGAGCTTTTTTATGTTGAAGTGTTTTGATAGTTTATTTTTTATTTTTTTATTGCTTAGATGGATGGACGAGCTCACAGCCCACCTGGTGTTAAATGGTTACTGGAGTCCATAGACATCTATAACGTAAATGCGCCACCCACCTTGACATATAAGTTCTAAGGTCTCAAGTATAGTTACAACGGCTGCTCCACGCTTCAAACCGAAACGCATTACTGCTTCTCGGCAGAAATAGGCGGGGCGTTGGTATCTACCTGCGCGGACACACAAGAGGTCCTACCACAAGTGGGTGGTTGGACCTCTCATCGTGACAAAATGTTTTTTTTTTCATTTTCTGTATGCTTGGTGTAAGATTTTTTTCTCTCTAATTAATGTTTTTATGTTCAACAGCGGCCTGATCACAAGTATCAGTCAGTTCAAAACTAACATAGCCGTTGGCATCATCACGCTGATGGTGACCATAGGCTTCATCACCTGCGTTGTCGCTGACGTAATGCTGTTGGCTAAAGTAAGCATTTATTTATTACACTTCATGTAAAATTTACATCGGCGGACTTAATGTCTAAAGCCTTTAATACCAGTCAACCAAAGGTAGTGCAGAGTAAATAGTAGTAGACATTTAAATAGGCAACTTGAGTTAAATTACGAAAGAAATGTGCGTATTACCTTGATAATCTGCCAATGTGTCTGTAGTACTAAAATAAACAGTTGGTTACGTTACCATTCTGATGAAATGTTCAAATATTTCTGAATTTCGTCTTTTGTGACGTCATAGTTCAGTAAACTACTGAGCTGGCGCTATGACCCCGAAGTGGGTCTTGGCCTCCGACAATAAACTTTGCCATTCATCCCGGCGCTGCGCAACACCTTGCCAGTCCGACACTTGGAGCTCCCGTAAATTTCCTTCCACAGCGTCACACCAGCGGTACTTGGGCCTCCCTACATAGTTCAGTAAAGTTTTCAGTTAATTGTTCAACTTTGAAAGGTAAAGTGTCTACATAATTCTAGTGTAATTAGAGCTATCACCTAGAATAGGTAGGAAAAAATAGATTAAATTGCCTCGTTTTGCGAACCTAGCATAACCCTTCGATGTTACTAGAAAAGGTTAGAAAAAAAAGCTCAAGTCTATAGTAAGCGCCAGTGTGGATCTTGTGGTCTCTTGTGGCTCTGGCAATAGTCTGTTAGCACAACAATACGCTTCCAGGCTTCATTCGAGTTGAACGTGATCTCATCAAATTGAAACGAAGTTTGACTGTATTCTTTTGTATTTATTTTTATACTAGTTTATACCACGTTTTAAGTCAGTACAAACACGTACCTAACCTTCATTGTCGCAATGAACCAAAGGGAAATGGGGGTGAAGGAAAATGAGCGCTATTCGATTTATTAATTTTGAACAGCATTCGATCCTCCCTTTGCCTTATTCGTTTTTTGTTTTTGTTTATATTTTCTTTTATTAAAATTTAGTTTAGTGAAAGGCAATAAATGATTTTGTTCTTATTATTATTTTCTTTTTTTAATTTTAATTTCTCAAATTGCGCTGTTTTTAATTTTAATTTCTCAGCTTGCGTTGGTAGTATTTTAGTGGCATTTATGGACTCGGTCAAGGACTTGGGCTTGGCTAATTAAATGTGTTCTACTATTTCATGATGTGGTTGATCTATTTGCAGAATCTTTCTTACGATTCTCCACTTGTTTAATATAGCAGCTTTTTGAAGAAGCATGTAACTGTTAGGTTTCAGGTCAAGGAGGTATTACTATTATTATTATGTGTATTATAATCACTGCCTCGCCTGAGAAGACGGCAGGACACAGTCCGGCGAGGTGGGCAACAATCGGCCTTAGCGTTAGGGACTTTTGGGCGAGAAACCGGCGAACTATACGGGCATTGTCCAGCAAGACTGCTTTTTGCATTTGGGCCACCGCCGACTTTTTGTTGAGACTTGTTATTATTATTCAGAAGCAGACCGAAGATTTGTTTTGGTTTTCTGGTTATTTGAAAACGATTGACGAAGAATGTTCGTTTCGGGCAGGTGCACCGCATCTACAGGTCGACGGGCGCGTCGCTGGCCAAGGCGCAGGCCGAGTTCACGACCGAGATCCTGCGCAACCAGCACGTGCAGACCGCCGCCTCCGACGCCGCCGCCGCCGCCGTCAACGCGCAGCTCGCCGGCGCCAACCGGTACTAAACGGTAACTCGACCTCTCCCTACATCGCCACTCGCTCGGCTATGCGGGCTTAAAGTAATCCCCACCCTCAGCAGAAATGTAGTAATCAAATTATAACGGATAGTTATTTTCAATGGCCCTGAAACCCGTTCATTTGTTTGTATCATTGAGGCTAAAAATCGTAGAGATAGGTAGTGATTAAAGAAGTTTTAGGTGACATTAAAAATTAGTCATCTTGCGAGGTTAACGTGTCCGCCAGCTGTTTTGTTTTAGCTTATGCATTCACCAAATATGAACTTGCAACTACTTTAAGTACTAAGCTATGATTTCTTTTTTATTGCTTAGTTGGGTGGAAAGGCTCACGGCCCACTTAGTGTTGAGCGGCTACCGAAGCCCATAGACATCTACAACGTAAATGCGCCACCCACCTTGAGTCATAAGTTCTAAGGTCTCAAGTATAGTTACAACGGCTGCCCCACCCTTCGAACCGAAACGCATTACTGCTTCACGCCAGAAATAGGCAGGATGGTGGTACCTACCCGTGCGGACTCACAAGAGGTCCTACCACCATACATACAAACCATATTTGTTTCCCAGGTAAAAAAGAATGGAAAATTCAAAATCGAAGAACAATTCGTGTGAACGAAGACTTTAATAATTGACTATAATTATGACAACCTTCTTTCAATAAGGATGGACAGCTCGAACACTTAATTTATGAAACACAATAACACTTTAAAACACGTAAAATACTTGAACGGCAACATTGTTATTACTTGGCTGTGCAATCCCTATTGTAAAAGTAATACAAACATTATTTTATTGTTATTTGTAATTCGTTTTTTATTCTTGACGAAATGTTAAGGTTACTCCAGCAATTATAGATAAGATTTTATTAAATACTATTATATATATAAACTGAAAATATTTATGAACGGCTGCAGTAAGTTAGTAAGATATTGTGCAACCTATGTACTTAGAAATATTTCATTTGGCGCATTTTTTTCATATTTTAATGTCATCTTTTAAAGCGCATTTATTCAACGTTCGATTATTATTAGACTATTACCGGACGAGACGAGAGCTTACAAAATATGCTTTAAGAAAATAATATCCAATAAACACCCAAGGCTTTTAATACTTTTATATTTATTGTATCGATTACATGTACCAATTGAATTTTAGCAGGCTCAATATTTGCATATCTATATTTTTGTGTCCCTATACTGTTTAATGCTAAATTATAATTTGTGATGTGGAGTTCGAAACCATTAGCGATTTTTAAAACTAAACTTTTAGATGTGTCTAACATTCCAAAGTGTATATAAATTATTAACGTCTCTAATTTAGTAGTAAATTGTATTCTCGATGTACATTAAAATATATATATATATATATATATACATAGTTAATTACCGTTAATCTGAATAATCCTTCTTGCCCTTCACTGAGACTTAGATGCACAATACTATAATGTATATGTATAGTAATTAGGATATGAGCATATTCTTAAAACTAGTCAACCGACTAAACAGCTTTCTGAGCCAATATTAATCTGCTTTTAAATTGTTTCATCGTCGCGACGTACAATTAGTGCGTCATCTTAATTAAGATTCATTACGTAATCTGGGCCTAGTTTAATGTAAATTATTTAACAGACCGTCCTTACCCAGAATAAATGGTAAGCGAAGGAATGTAGTTTTTATCAGAATGTTTAAACTGTTTTGTAACAATTAAGTAATGTTATGAACTTATGATTAATAATAAATATAGTTTCAGAATATCTGTTTTACTTTGAAACCTTTATTGATATTAATATGAAAGAAATGTAGAAACTTATAAGAACTTTTTCATTACTAGCATTCTTTAGTTAGGTCAGTTTCATTTAATTTGAATGAAGGTCTCTAGTACTAGGAAATTCTTACGGCGTCTTTCCATCTTTAAGTGCTCGTTTATTTAAAAATAATTCATTTAGGCCTTGTCCGCACAGCGATATTTCACCGCGTGATTTTTTCTCGTAATTCTGTTTCACATTTAATATTATAGGAGTATCCGCACTGGCGGTAAAAAAATCGCGCGGGAAGAAAATCTGTGACTTGATGCAAATTGAACGCGAAGCGGTGCGATTTATTTCCGCTCGAATATTTTGTACCGTATAAAGTAAGTATGGCTATGTTCGCACTGTGGAATAAAATTCACGCGTTTCGCTCAGCCGTGCAACGTCACAATTGAAAAGATGTCGCGCGCTTCTTCTCCCGCCCGATCGGCGGCCGTGCAACAAAATGATGGGATTGATGTGAAGCAACTAACTTTTTGCCAATGATGTTATAGTAAAAAGAGGTAGATACGTTATATTAGTACTAATACGATAGGTGAATGAAGTTAGCCCCTCAAAAAAATTTTTTTTTCCTATTTTATACTTATTTTCTATTAATTCGTTTGTTCATCATTTGTTCATGATTGTTCACTGTTAATAATTGTTTGTTCAGCATTTATTTATTTAAAAAAAAAAAATATATATATACCTACAAGTTAGCCCCTCTAATGCAATTTTTAATATTTTTTCATCCTTAATGACTCGTAAATATTCATTTTCGATTGTTCTTATACAAAACACGTTTGTTCTCTTTCGAAATTACTCGTTTTTTGTTTAATTTACTATTTTTATTAGTTGAATAAACGTATGCAAAATATGTGTACTGCGCATGCGTCAACTATAATGCCTAATCTTTCTACGCGGTTTTAATCGTGAAAAAAAAAAAAACAAATATAAATCCTGAAGGAGCAATTAATTGGTATACAGTTTAATTAAAAAAATTAAAAAATAAATAAATGAAATTATGTGCATTGGCGTTAAGATAGACCAAATACATTTTTTCCATCCTCTTACCTATCGTATTAAAATGTTATTTTACTAATGTTAGGAATATAATTTCGACTGTGTAAAAAAGTTATTATAATGTATACCTATATTATCTCTTGAAAGATAAATAATGAACATATTTACTTTGTTTATATTACCTATGTGAACTCCCTATCTTTTTATACCTTCATAACGATAAGTAGGAGGATGGAAAAAATGTATTTGGTCTAACTTAACGCCAATGCACATTATTTCATTTATTTATTTTTTAATTTTTTTAATTAAACTGTATACCATTTAAATGCTCCTTCAGGATTTATATTTGTTTTTTTTTCACGATTAAAACCGCGTAGAAAGTTTAGGCATTATAGTTGACGCATGCGCAGTACACATATTTTGCATACATTTATTATACTAATAAAAATAGTAAATTAAACAAAAAAAGAGTAATTTCGAAAGAGAACAAACGTGTTTTATATAAGAACAATCGAAAATGAATATTTACGAGTCATTAAGGATGAAAAAATATTAAAAATTGCATTAGAGGGGCTAACTTGTAGGTATATATTTAAATATTTTTTTTAAATAAATAAATGCAGAACAAACAATTATTAACAGTGAACAATCATGAACAAATGATGAACAAACGAATTAATAGAAAATAAGTATAAAATAGGAAAAAAAAAATTTTTTTTGAGGGGCTAACTTCATTCACCTTAATACGATGTCAAGCTTGTCCGCGGCGTATGTACCTATTTAAATTTATAAACATACTAAACTATACGATATTATGCGGTCGAATTAAATCGACTGTCGAGTTGATGATATTATATAACCGCGAGAGCAGAGTTAACTTGTCAAGCTTGTAATGTGTGAAAAAGATAGCATGCTAACTAGCAAGAGCGTAAACAAGACGGATATATATTACGCAGTTGCGTTGCGATGTCACGACTTACTTCATAGATTAACAATTAAAATGTCACAGGACGGACATAAAATGGTTTAATGCCTACAGTTTATCAAGCGGAATTGATATATCTAAAATGATCTCCTGACTATTCTTTTAAGAAATAAAACAGCAAAGGACAAATACTTATTTTTATTTTTATTTTCATTTACTTTATTATTATTTGGCCGCCAATCCTCTTCATGTCTTTGTCTACGTACAATATTTATCCATGGGTACACCTTAATTCATTTGCCGGAAACCTTTAAAAATAATGTCAAATTTGTTAATTCATTTCTGGCTTGTTGTGAGCTAATGTGTAGGCACTATCATGGAAATGTCCTGTCTGTTACATTACTCTTTTTAATCTTGACAGACATCTCTCTTACACTCGGTGATCGGAGTATATGCCGTCGCACTCGAGCCTTTTTTAATAAATTTAGGCAAATATTTTGATTTCCTAAACAATATGAAAGCAAATCAATTCAAAATTAATACTTACGCATGATATGTGATCCCTAGACTTTTGGGAGTCTTACTTGTGTAGTTTCTACAGTGTCGCCTAACACAGGACGACATTTTAAAGAAATTTCGCGGAACAAAAAACACAGTCAACGTCACCAATGCTTTCACGAGACTAAGCTTAAGTGCGCTAATTAGCTCAGTTTTACGGCGCCGCTTTACGAATACAAGTAACTTAATTTATCTACCTCTTTTTACTATAACATCATTGCTTTTTGCTGTATTTTCGCAACTCTTGATATTTTATGTAGAAAAATCCTTTCATGGGTCTCAATGCCGTAAGTGGGTGAATCCAATGCTCATGACATCTTTTGATACGTCTGTTACGCCGCCTTAGCATTAGATAAATTAATTTTTTTGTTCGGTTGTCCATTTTACACGTGCGTCTCAGCCGAGAACTGAATTAAACTGACGAAAATAGTACGATATTTTATTCGTAGTGCGTATAATACTAGGTGTAATTCCGATCACGGAATTTAATACGCGCGAATAAAAACCTCGCGGTGAAATATCGCTGTGCGGATAGGCCCTTAGATCACACCACCATCTTCAATTCCGTTTTTTGATTCTTTATTTTACTATTCTATAGGTATTAAGCTTGAAGATACTGGGTCGTTTTGGGAATGGCTACTCTATATCGAACCTTACTTAAATTTATTTTAGAAATTCCACACAAAGAATACCACAAACAAACAATGCACAAATCATAGTTATTGGATTTATTCACGTTTAACAAGCATCGTCATAATTTAAAGTTCATGACTATGAATTCCATTAGCAACTGCTAAATTTGCGGCGCGTTGGTGTGTGCGTGGGCCCCGAGACGCGCGGGGTCCTGGCTTGGGTAGTGCAGGCGGAGCGGGGCCGGGAGCGGAGCCGGAGGCGGGGGCGGCGCCATGCCAGGCGGACCCCACGGTCCCCAGCCCGGACCGCCATAGTGGTGCAAATTGAAGAAATCGTTCGGACGGTTCGGGGGTGGTGGCATCTGAACACAGAATTTACAAAATATTACAAATAAGGTCTCTAAGTTTTGTTTATTTTTATTGCTTAGATGGGTGAACGAGCTCACAGCCCACCAGGTGTTAAGTGGTTACTGGAGTCCATAGACATCTATAACGTAAATGCGCCACCCACCTTGAGATATAAGTTCTAAGATCTCAGTATAGTTACAATGGCTGCCCTACCCTTCAGACCGAAACGCATTACTGCTTCACGGCAGAAATAGGCAGGGCGGTGGTACCTACCCGCGCGGACTCACAAGAGGTCCTACCACCAGTAAAGCTAAGTACCACCAGTAAAGTAGGCTTTGTTCAGTATCCTTTGAAGAAAAGTAAAATATTTTACATAGAATTTAAAACATTTTTACACTAACTTGTGGCGGGAATGGATGTAAATACGCAGGGGGTGGTGGCAACGTCCCAGGCAATCCAGGTACTGGTTCCAACATGGGTACACCATCATTCTTCTCAGTAAGTCCTTGTCGTCCTGTTATATACACCAACATTACACACATAAATATTACGAAATGTAAAATTTTATTATCATATTACAGATTGAGGTCCTCAAATTATACTAGTTGGAATACAGACCTTATTTCAGAAAATAAGTTGCAAAAACATCATAAATACTTTCTCATTCATGAACTGTATTCTAAAATGAATTATCAAAACTTTGTGGATACCAGGTACTCTCTTGGAAACTGTTGCACAATGCTATTATAATAATGTTTTATTACCTTGCGATTTACCCCATTTGATTGTCAGTCTCTTGCCAAAAATAACAAGACGATTGAAAGTCTTTTCTGCAGCATGTTCTGCAGCATTTCTTGAAGTATATTGCACAAAGGCACACTGGGCTCGAGGTACAAGAGTCAAACATCTGAAAATTCAATAACTTCTAACATAGTGCTAATTTTATCTAACAAGTCTAGAATAGTGATTTGTTTTCTAATGATACACACATTTCTAATGACAACACCACACCATTAATTTCATCAGCCTTGTGATGATGATCAAAATCTCAATTACATTAATAGATAATAAAAAAATACAAGGGAATACTACTGTGAACTGATGAGAAAAATGGTTGTAGCAACTTAAGATAACCACCAATCAGATATCAGTCTTATTTTAAAAACCATAATACTAAGGATGTATTATGGTTTACTTGGTACATAATCCTTAAATTAAATATTAGTTAGTCAACTCTGAACATATGAGAATATTTTACATTAGCTGCATAATTTAAATAGAAAAATATTTAGATTATTAAAACGTAATTAAGATATATGCAGTGTATATCACCAGACACAATTATGAGTTTATTTCTATGAACTGTTTGTTTCCAGAGCATTGTTATTTGTTGTGTTAACTTGTCAAACTTACCTAATTTCACCATATTGGTAAAAGTGGCCTCTAAGCTCGTCCTCAGTGACATTATCAGGAAGATTACCAACATACAAGGTAGTAACAGTTTTGTCTTCAGGTGGAGGTAGAGCAGGCATTGCAGCAGCACGACGCATAAGCTTCTCAGCTACTGGATCATTTACACCATAATACCTGTGAATAAAAAATTGTGAAACCTTCAACTTTTTTTTTAGAAACACTAACAGCCATTTACTGTAAAATATCAAGAGATATTCAATAACAACTATGATATTGCTGTTATTTCACATACTATTATTACAATGGAGTTTCAATAAAATAAGCCTC
Source organism: Bombyx mandarina (assembly GCF_030267445.1). NCBI lineage: Eukaryota > Metazoa > Arthropoda > Insecta > Lepidoptera > Bombycidae > Bombyx > Bombyx mandarina. The sequence continues at coordinate 4,203,855 of NC_143227.1, forward strand.
ATTCATTCGTAATCTTTAGTCAGGATTTGGTTCATTTTTGGAACTCAAATGAATAATTGATCAAAATCTATGAATACCTTAAATCAAAAGAAATTTTTTGTAATGCAATTTACTAAAATTTCACTTTACAAAGATGTGTTTATTTTTATTTTCACTAAGCAGATGTACAGAAAACTTATGTGACTAACCTGTCTTTAATGTTCTGATCAGCTAGTGGATCATCAGGATCTGTTGGCTTCTCGTGACGATACGGACATTCTTCCCCTCGTCTACATTCTCCTTTGACCCAAAACGAGCACACGTGCGGTCTATTCCTCTTATAATATGGAGCTGTTCTAGCTAACCGCACCAACAAATCGGACGATCCTTTAGATTTTAGAGAATTGGTTGGCTGTGTTGGATCAGAGTTAGACAGCTGACTCTCCAAGTTTTGTATGTAATATTCCTTGTTTACTTCGTTTCGAGGTAGGTCATCCTGAACTTTTAATGCAGCATCTCTCACTTGGATTGGCAGACCATATTCCAAATCCAATAAACATGTTTGACAAACATTTTTCAGTTTCGAACAGGTCTGGCATATTTCCGTTTTCTTGAAACGCATTCTTGCTCCAGGACACCATCGAAACACTGTGAAAGGTCTTGAGCATATTTTACATTCTTTGCCGTATTTTTCTTTAGTCTGAAAATAGTTAAATGAATAAAAACAATCAAAGTTGTCGAAATAATGTTAACGGAAACCACAATACATACCATTCTAATGTAAGGGTTATCTCCAAGACATGTTTGGCACAATATTGGAAAATCCTGCAAAAATATAACATGGTTACTACCACAATGAGATAATGATAATTGATAAGCTTCAAGAATATACTCACGGCGTCTTCCCAATTCTGACGATTGTATGTGTTTGTTGACTTCGATGTAGCCATGGCGTGTCCTTTCTTGATATTATTTTAGATTCAACGCAGCTTACCTGTGACAAAAATAATTGTTGAATTGGAATGTAATTTGTATTGTAAAGTTGAAATGTAATTTAGTTTAAATTACCCTGTCAAACAAATCACTTATTTCCCATTTCTACATGCAATCATGCAACTAAATCACAAAAGTATTTAGTTACCAACAATACCAAGGTATCTAGTCACTAAACATTCATTTTGTAATGACAGATTTTCACTCTGTGAACGAACTAACGAACAGCACCTTAATTTTTTTTTTGGTACAATTTTTCCTTATCAGAAAGGCAATGGGATCTAAGCTCATAAAGCCTTGTCTGTTCTATATAATTTCTGAAATAAATTTTCAAAAAAGCGAAAGCCAGGTCTTATACGATTTATATTATATCCTGAAATAAAAATTTCATTAAGGCCAAGTTCTATAATAATTTCTTCCTGAAATAAAAGTTTCAATAAGACCGAAGCCAGCACCATAGATTATACACTTATTATATTCGAACAGCACTGAAGTATGAAACCGTCGACAGTAAACAGGCTCTGTAAATTTGGCCCCCCTTTTTTTTATTTTCGGATTTTTTAATTTTTAATTATTAGTTCGTCGTTTGTTCGTTATTGTTCGAATGTAAAAATTGTTTGTTCTTCTTTTGTTTATTTATAATTAATTAAACAAATGATCACCGTTAAGTGGGCCTCCCTTACTAGATATCTTTACATTCGAACAATACGCATGTATTGCAATAAGACGCATTTCTTCAAATCACTCATATCGGTAATTTGCTGCTACTACTACAACATTTACGTAATTTGACTAAAATTGTTCAACAAGTCAACGAAGCTATAAAATGCTATATCAATTTCCAGTTTTCAGCTTTATAAGTCAAATGGCCGTCACTGCCGGCGTTGGAACACCAGGTCGATGTTTCCATTCTTTTGTGTAACGACTGTTCCACTTTTTAAATAAATAAAAAACTTCATAGCAAAATAGAAAGCCTCTTGATACATAACCGTACTAGGTTATGTTATGGTGAGCTGAGCAGAAACAGTGAAACAGTGTAGAATTAGCAATGTTTCTCAGGTCGTTTGAGTTCTGAGTTCTTTCTGTTTTCAACTTCTATTTTTACTACTTTCTATTAATTTTCATTACATTTCGAATAATCAATCACCTTCAGGTCTTATTATGATTACTGGTGGTAGGACCTCTTGAGAGTCCGTATGGGTAGGTACCATCGCCCTGCCTATTTTTGCCGTGAAGCAGTAATGCGTTTCGATTTGAAGGGTGGGGGCACCCCTATACTTGAAACCTTAGAACTTATATCTCAAGGTGGGTGGCACATTTACGTCGTAGATATCTATGGACTCCAGTAACCAGGTAACACCAGGTGTGCTGTGAGCTCGTCCACCCAACTATGCAATAAATAAAAATTAGAATAATTTTGGATAGTTATTGATCTATTACTTAAATCTTACGATGAAATTTTATAACTAAAATCCCTTAACGAATAAATGTACTACTGAGAGAGGGCACATGAGAAATTAATTAGAAAAGTATTAGTAGAATTATTGCTTGAGGAGACAAATTTGAACCTAATACCAAACCAACTAAATGTCTTCACGGATGGATACAAAGTTTTTTTTGACGAGCTAACGGCCTACCCGGTGTTAAGTGGTTACCGAAGCTCATAGACATCTACAACGTAAATGCCATCACCCACTTCGAGACATCTTAGTTTTTACAGTGCAATGGCTGTTCCACCCTTCAAACTAAAACGCATTACTGCTTCACGGCAGAAATAAGTAAGGTGGTACCTACCCGTGCGGACTAACAAATCATCGTACCACCAGTATCATGGAGAGTGGATACAAGCGTTTTCTCAGAGGGCAACGGTATCATACTGAAGTGTAATAGATTTGTAAGCTAGCGGGTAAAATACTTTAGGATTCTAAGATCACTGGAGGGTCTGATTGACTTCCTGTAGGGTCTGGGTTGGCATTAGTAAATATTCCCAATCTTACTGTCTATGACGTCAAGTATTGCAAAATTGTCCACCTTTCAAGATATATGTCACACGTACATACAAATGGACAGGGACGTCTTAAACTAGGATGGGGCCCTTGGGCACACAAGAATTTGAGGAACTAATTATAATAACATTTTTTACTGAGTATGACCATTTATTATACGTAATCAAATACAGGATGATATAAGATGTCATTAATGATATTAGAATGCTGCTGGTTTTTTGGTTACGATTTCGATAACGGGTTCTTTCGGGATTTCTGTTGAGCAAAATCTTCTATCATAGGCATAGTATATGCCTTCTAAATACCTTCTGACTACTGATTTGTGAAAAAAGTGTAATGTGCCCGACAAAAATGTTT